>NW_024119841.1:0-11621 GCF_003073215.2 Triticum urartu
ATATATTCTAATTGAAACATAATATATCTCTAGTGATATATGTATATCAAAATTAGAGTGTTTTGTATCAAGTTTGTGAATAAGTATTATTCTAATTATGTTTCGTTGCAACACACATGAACATTGCTAGTATTTCCAACCATGCAAAAAAAATTCCGTAGTATTCCATAGTCTCGAGTTTTCCATGAAGATATTAGTCACTCATGGTTGATATTTACTTTCAATCATGTACACATATGCACTATGTAACTAGCCTTTCTTATTGGGTTCCAAAGCTTAACTCTCCCTCCTACTTACAATATGTAGAGTATTTAACAAAAAACTACCACTTTCAACCAGCCCGAGGAAGAATCTATTGTACAAAAAATAGCAAAAACATACCCAAAATTTCTTAATCCACGCCAAAAACTACTACCTACCGATTAGGTTAGTTTAAACCAATTTATGTCAGGGTTCTCCCACACTTCCGTGCTGACGAGGCAACTTAAACTAACACATTTTGTTTGACCGTTGACACGAGGGACCCACATCTGACCTTCTATCCTGTTATTCCCCCTCAAATCATTATTTTTCCTGAACATTACTTCAAACATTACTGATGCATGTTCGTCGGTGGCGCCGGTGATGAGCGAGTTGGCCACCGCTCCGCCGGACGGGCCGGACATCACGCTGGCCTCCGCACGGGTTGGCAGGCTGGCCCGAGCGTGACTCACGAGCGAGCAAGACGCCGCGCTGGCCTTCGCTCGAGCGAGAAGGTTGGCCTTAGCGCAGTCCGCGCGAGCAAGCCGCCACGCCGTCGTGCCAATCTAGCTAGCAAACCTTGCAGACAAGCAGCTGGACAGAGCTATCTTGGCTAGCTAGCGGCCGCGAGCGCCGGACGGAGCTCGCACCCCGGGCGCCGCCACCTGGGCGCCCCGCCGGTGGTTTTCGCCTCGCCTGCTGGCGGCGGCGCGTCCCATGGCCGAGGATGACTAGGTGGACGGGCCGGAGGTAGGAGGTCACTCGGGGATTTTTGTGCAGACTGACATGTAGGTCCCACAAGTCATAACGCCCGGTCGAATAGACGACATTGACTTAATGGGCGACATGGGCCCTGTTTGGATACTCTAGGTCAGAGGTTAGATTCTAACCCTAAACTAACTCTAACCAAAGTGGTGTTTTGATGGCAGGGTTAGATTGACAACAAATGTATCCAAATAGGGGCATGGGTTGAAACGTGCCTACAACGGCACTTTGTAGAGTAGTCGTTTCTTGGTAAGGCTGGTTGGTAAGAGCATGTACAATGGTTGATAAGGTAGTCTTATCTTAAGTCTGCCACGTATGCAAGTGGTAGTAGTTTCTTGGCATTATTAGTGGTTTCTTGCATTATTAGGGGTTTCTTGTAAGGAACAATGTACTACTAGCAAAAAAAGGCGATTCTAGGTTGCGTTGTACTCTAACGAGTACTACTAGTGGTTGCGGGAGTGTATACCTCGTTTTGTGGGTTCGATCCTGACCGAACGCACGATAGCCTTTTTTAAATAGTAACTTCTCTACGAGCCAATATTTTACACGGGTAGTTTGAGTTTTGAAGTCAAACGGACGTGCGGCACCACAATCTGGGTGCACTGGATAGCCTAGCCACGTGAGCGGGTTTTCCTTTCCAGCATCTCATGTCTCGCGTGCTCGCCCTTGCCGCACCTCGCTTGCAGCTTCCTGATCAGCTAGTACTAGAATATTTAAATTAGCGCCTCCCAATTAAGCACAAGGAGCCGGAAAAGCCTGGCGGGGCATTGGGAACTGTGCAACATGGCTATGTACGTAAAGTTCTCTACTACTACTCTGTAACTTGTGGCGTTGCACGCATGGACTTCACTCCAATATCGGCTCTACTATAAAAGAAATTCCTCTTGATGTGTTTTTTTTGAAACAGAGGCAAAAGCTTTGTTTCATCTCATTCATAAAGAAGGAACTACTAACAAAGTTCGACGAGATCCATTACACCTCCACAAATGGAAATGAAAAGCCTAGTCTCGCTGTATCAAATAACTCAAATGTTCTGCCCCCGCAGTAACCGTCGCTGAGAAACAGGCTGCTAGTGTGTGCGTGAGAGGAGTGGCTGAGTAGGCCAACTACGTGAGAGGAGCGGCTGAATAGAGCACCAAGAGTACCCACTAGGCCACTACGCAGGTGTACTTCCCCTGCATTGATAGTACAGCGATGGTTCTAGATGCAACCCAATCAGCCGCCTCTACCATTTACTTTTCCTTTGCATGCATGCAAGCTGGACCTAAAGAATTGTGTGAAACAATCCATTAGCCTATGAATGGTTAGTCCTACCATCATTACACTTAATGCAGGATTAACTAGAGGGAGAGAAAAACGTGATGAGCGTCCAATCAACATATGCCTAGTTCATGGTACCATTTCTTAGGTGCCCTATGCACCTGGAGGGAGGGATTACTAGTAGTAAATAATAGCCTCACCCCTTCGCTAAGAAATGATCTACAGTTGGAAGGGACGAGGCCCTGCGGTTACTACGCTCTTATCTCCTCCTCGGCAGTTCCCCTCCCCCCGAAGAGAAGGCAGTTTGTTGCTGCTCCCATGGATTCGCCAGGCGGTTCTCCTCCTCGTCAGGGCTGGGAGACCTTGGACAACGATCCTCTGGGAGAAATCGCACACCGCTCCGACGTCCTCACCGCTGCAAGACTCGGTGCTTCCTGCACCAACTTTTTCAAGATGGTGCTTAAAAAGGCTTGGGAAAAGGCCATGCTTGTTGGTCTTCCATGCGTCCTCAAGGAGAAGGTTCTTCTATGGGACAATCCTTCGAACAGTCCACCACTCCCTGGCCATGGTTGCACGTTGACTCCGCTAGAGTTGCCGACGTTAAGAGGTAGTCGAATTTTTTCCGATGAGCAGGTCAGTAATGGAGTTTGATCATGTAGTACTTAGTTATTCCATTTCCATCCAGTAATTTCTCCGCTGCCCACTGTCTTATATATAGGTCTGGGTCGGTGCCAACGAAGATTGGCTTGCATACCTCCGGCCGGATACCACCATCATTTTGCACAACATCCACAGCAGTGCGGCCGTTCGGGTAGACCCTTCTCCACCATTGGGATCGGCCTTTCGGACTAGCTGGGCTTGAATACGTATGACGATGCCTACATGAGATTGAAGAAGATAGCAATTGAGGACCCGCCGACAAAGCGACGCGACTATGACGATTACTATCTCATCGCGGTGTTCGACATAAGGATTGCCATCAATGCAAGAGACAGTAACGGCAGAGACTGGCTCATGTTGGCGGCGGCAGATTTGTACCCCTACACTGAAGGCAAAAGCTTTGCTTCATCTCATTCATAAAGAAGGAACTACAAACAAAGTTTGACGAGATCCATTACACCTCCACAAATGGAAGCGAAAAGCCTAGTCTCACTGTATCAAATAACTCAAATGTTCTGCCCCCGCAGTAACCGTCGCTAATAAATAGGCTGCTAGTGTGTGCATGAGAGGAGCGGCTGAATAGAGCACTGAGAGTACCCACTAGGCCACTACGCATGTGTACTTCCCCTGCATTGATAGTACAGCGATGGTTCTAGAGAACAGTAGTACCCTCCACTTCCAACTGTAGCTCCTTGGCCCTGAGATTCAATAGTTCAAAACTGGTGCACTATACTAGACTAGACTAGAAGTACAGTACATCGCACTACTAGTTGAGAAAAGTAGTACTAGTACTGCTATAGTACGAGTACGTACTCCTCCGTCACATAATGTAAGACGTTTTTTGACACTAGTTGGCGTGTACACAAAATGGCAAAAACATACCAAAAATTTCTTAATCCACGCCAAAAACTACTACCTAGTGCCAAAAATTTCTTACTAGTGCTATTATTTACAGTATAATGCAATCCCATAACGTTCCATAATGCTAGTACTCCCTCTGTCCAGGTGCATAAGACACCTAAGAGAATTTAGGATTTTCAAGTATATTGGTCGCCCTTCATTAGTTAGCACTAATGACTCGTACGCCTACCCCAATGCACTTAGCGTTTTCAGCTTCACATTTATCTCCCTTCCATATGTAAACCAATCAGCCGCCTCTACCATTTACTTTTTCTTTGCATGCATGCAAGCTGGACCTAAAGAATTGTGTGAAACAATCCGTTAGCCTCTGCATGGTTAGTCCTACCATCATTACACTTAATGCGGGATTAACTAGAGGGAGAGAAAAACGTGATGAGCGTCCAATCAACATATGCCTAGTTCACGGTGCCATTTCTTAGGTGCCCTATGCACCTGGACGGAGGGAGTACTAGTAGTAAATAATAGCCTCACCCCTTCGCTGAGGAATGATCTACAGTTGGAAGGGACGAGGCCCTGTGGTTACTACGCTCTTATCTCCTCCTCGCTAGTTCCCCTCCCTTGAAGAGAAGGCAGTTCGTCGCTGCTCCCATGGATTCGCCACGCGGTTCTCCTCCTCGTCGGGGCTAGGAGACCTTGGACGACGATCATGTCGGAGAAATCGCACGCCGCTCCGACGTCCTCACTTCTGCAAGACTCAGTGCTTCCTACACCAACTTTTTCAAGACGCTGCTTAAACAGGCCATGCTTGTTGGTCTTCCATGCGTCCTCGAGGAGAAGGTTCTTCTATGGGACAATCCTTCAAACAGTCCACCGCTCCCTGGCCATGGTTGCACATTGACTCCGCTAGAGTTGCCGACGTTGAGAGGTAGTCGGATTTTGTCCGATGAGCAGGTCAGTAATGGAGTTTGATCATGTAGCACTTAGTTATTCCATTTCTATCCCGTAATTTCTCCGCTGCCCACCGTCTAATATATAGGTCTGGGTCGGTGCCAACGAAGATTGGCTTGCATACCTCCGGCCGGATACCACCATCATTTTGCACAACATCCACAGCAGTGCGGCCGTTCCGATAGACCCCTTCTCCACCATTGGGATCGGCCTTCCGGACAAGCTGGGCTTGAATACGTATGATGATGCCTACATGAGATTGAAGATGATAGCAATTGCGGACCCACCAACAAAGCGACGCGGCTACGATGATTACTATCTCATCGCGGTGTTCGACATAAGGATTGCCATCAATGCAAGAGGCAGTAACGGCAGAGGCTAGCGCATGTTGGCGG
The DNA here is from genome assembly GCF_003073215.2 of Triticum urartu. Taxonomy (NCBI): domain Eukaryota; kingdom Viridiplantae; phylum Streptophyta; class Magnoliopsida; order Poales; family Poaceae; genus Triticum; species Triticum urartu. The sequence continues at coordinate 5,130 of NW_024119841.1, forward strand.
CGGCAAATTTGTACCCCTACACGTTCAAAGACGCCATGCGCCATCTAGGCCGCATCCTCGCGGTGACAAGCCAGGGGACTTGTTTCATCTGGTTGCCATCCTATGGTACAGGAGATTACAAACGAATGCACAAACCATCATTTGCATCCCTAATGGTACTCCATTATTTTGCAGGGACCAGTCATCCCCCGATCAAAATATGATCGTCGATCCTGGATGTGCATTTGCATCTGCGATTCGGTCTAACTTGGAACCTTGTAGCTGACTTTGGCATATTGGGATCAACTATCTTAGCAGTCGTTACCCATGGTACCACTGATGTGCAACATGGTCACACAATCTACCATGATTGGACCGTCACCATCTACCCAGGTATTCCATTTTTTAACCCTCTCACCTTCTCTTTCATTGTTGTACTAGTAATCTACTTTCATACTAGTAGGAGTACTTTTTACCTTGGAGTACTTTTACCCACTAGCTTCCACCATTTTTGTTTTTCCATGTCTTGCTATCTCATCCATGTAGCCAAGAGTGGCGATATATAATAAGCCGGTTATTTTACTTCCTCTATACGGCAGTAGTACTATTTGCTGCACAGTATTACTGACCGCCATATTTGAGCACAACATTATTATGCATGGACCTTGACTATGTATGTCACCATGTGTCCAGATCTGAGATGCCGCGTGTACAGATGAACGACGCCGAGTTCAACCCCGTGATGCTACGTGGGTGCCGAGGAACACTCTTGGAGAGTACTTGCTTTTCATTGGGGACAGCTAACCCACTGTAAAGCGGATGCCACCTTCCGTGCACGACACAGAAGGTCTGGCGTTCATGAAGCATGGTTGTGTCTTCAGTGCGCACCGTCAGATGAACGACATGCTGGGACACGTTATCCCTGATTTATGCCGCTTCAGCTTGGATGAGTCTCCATCGTGTGGAACCGGACTAGAAAGCTGCGACAATGATTCCCGTTGCCCACCGCTATGGATCATGCCATCCGTGAAGAACACCTGGGACTGGAACCTGGAGGAGGACATGTAGCCCATCTATAACGTGTAAGTGGAGTACGGTAAATTGTGAACGGTAGCGCTGTGAATATATGTAGACTAGTCGTGCACAAATTTATCACATGAATTAGAGATGAACTTGTGTGGCATACTGGCATTTGTCTTTTAGAATTTATTACTAGTAAATGTGTTATGTGTACGTGCAACTTGTGTGGTTGTTGCACGGGCTCCAACACGCTCTTTGAGAAAAAAAGGTGGCACAGCTTTGGATATACGTGACGTGGCGGCATCATATAGTAGCATCGTTTGCTATAGTTGTAGTACGCTCCTACTAGGACGAAAAATCCTATAAAACCTTGCGCTTGGCTCTTTGCCTCTTCGGGAGGTTCAACAGTTTGTACTCGTGTGAACCTTGCACTTCGCTCTTCACCTCTTCGGAAGGCCCAACAATGATGATACTACATTACACATTATGCTTCTGGCAATCTGACACCGACTGAACTGTTGCACCTCCACCGCGAGGGCAAGGGCGAGGGAGAGGGAGAGGGAGAGGGAGAGGGCACTGTAGTTAAAACCCTCTCCTCGTCCTGCGAACCACCGCGAGCGTGGGCGAGGAAGAGGCGTAGTAAGGAATGCTTCTCCTCGTTTGGCGAGTTGACGGGACACATCAAAGCAGTACTAGTACCAGTCCATACTGCGTCCTTTCCGGTTATTATGGCTTAATTTGAAACAAGAAAAATACACTGGCGGTCAACGTATGTAACAATACGCTCTTTACGGTCACTATATATAGTTTTGCGGTGATTATGCGATCACTAGCTCATTGTAGAGCACCGTATTGCACCCTACCGACCGGCCACATAGTCGACGTGGCACTTTGTTGACTGGTTAAATTCTCACCTGGTTTCTGGGTCCCACCTATTAGTTGGCAGAGCAAAGAAATCTACTAAAAACAAAGAGTGTAGTACATCTACACTTACAATGCATTTAGCCTTTAATCTAAATCGATATTGATTGACTAATGCACCAACTTGTGCTCTAGGTATAGGCTACATGTCTATCCTTAATTACAGCATGCAATGACCTTCATTTAATCTTCTTCTCTCAATGGTCACATGCACACATAAGTCTGCTACTTTTGGGCGTTAATTATGCCCTGGTCAATGTGCAAATCTCTAAATGTACAGTCTTTCACGGATGTATGGAGTAGGTTGAGCACTTGAGAGTGAGCGTGTGTATTGCGTCGTGTGCTGTGTGCCGCATGGGTGCATGAGTGTTGCGTGCGTCCATGTGTACATGTGAGTGTTGCATGTTGCATGAATGCATGCATGGGGCTTACTCCCTCCCATTGACATGTTCATATTTCAAGCTTCCTCTGTTCACTCCATATGGTGATACTCCCTCTGTTCCCAAATACGGAGTAAAATCCTCCCTCGGTTCCCAAATACGGAGTATTTGTCTTTCTAGAGATTTCAACAAGTGACTACGTACGGAGCAAAATGAGTGAAGTGAGCATAGAGGCATAGGGATCATGTAGAAAGGAATTCTTCGCGATCCATTATTCCCCGTCAACTATTCAACTAGTCTTCACAGTGAAGTGACAATACATGCTGCAGCAGATGGGACACTTAATTAATAAGCTGAACCAGCGTGTTGGTGTTACTAAATCAGCCTTACCCAGTACTGCCATCATGTTTGCGAGTAGAGCATGCTTCTGTCCTCCATTAACTGACATATGGGCCCTCTTGTGGTATACACATATGTCATCGGTGTAACTATTTACACTCCGAAGGATGGTATATCCTGGTAGTAGTAGTAGAACTGAGATTTAATGCACTTTCTTCCCTGTCTTCCACTCCTCTTCCTCCTCTCTTCTTCTTCCTCCTCTCTTCCCCATCGTCGGCCGCACAACATTTCCCCACACTCTCTGTTGGCCTGCCCGCGCTATCTTCCTTGGTTGTACCATATCCCCCCGCTCACTGCTCGACCACACGAGGAGAAGCTTCTTTCCTCTCCCGCCCGAATCCACTTCCCTGCTGGGTCGCAGGCACCGAAAACCCCAATGGCAGAACCGACTAACATGTAGAGCTGCGATTGGAATTCCCTCCTCGATGTTCTCTTGGAGCAGATCTGTAATCGTATGGACCTACTCAGCACCGTCCGTCCGGCCGCATGCTCGGTGTCTTTGTACTGTCTACTCGTCTGCAATCGGCCGGCTCTTTTCAAGACACCCTACTTGCTGATGCCCGATCCTCGCAGGTGGCCTAGACACCGACTTGACGATCCTAAGGAGGTTGCCGTGGTGCCCCTCGACACGCTACCAGTACCTGTCCACCTATCCTTCATTCGTGGCCACTACTGGGCGGGCATGAAGGTCAACTAGATCATCCTCATCCACGAATCCGGTAGTCCGTGTCGTCTCGTGGATATCTACACCCAGCGGGAGATCACCCTTCCATCTTTGATACAGCTGCCATCGAGCCTCGCGGCCCGCCGGACACTCCTGCCTACTACGCACGAGACGCGTCGAGCTTTTGGCTCGACCTCTGTTTGCTGAAGGTTGTAATCTGCAAAGTGCCCACACCATCAGAAGACTACATGGATTACAAGCTCATTGCCGTGTTCAACATGGGATTAGTCTATCTGGAATCCGGTCGCCATACATGGTTATGGCTCATCGTCGATCCTCTTTACCCAACAATTCCGTCTGATGCTATAGTGCATGATGGCATCGTTTATGCGGTCAACGCACAGATTGGCTGCCTATACTGGTGGAATCTATCATCGTGTAATTGTTCTATCTCATCTCATCTTTACCATAAGAATATGACTGCCTGTTTATTGTTACAAATTTAGAATATATAGTATGTCTAGAACCACATCATTGCTATATGTTCCTCTCATTTCCTAGATTTTTATGACCACACATGTTATTGTTAGAGTTGATATCAGAACAATTGGTATCTAATGATTGTTAGAATAGATATTATGAGTATAACCTCATGATTGCTATATGTTACTCTCATTTCCAGGATTCTTATAACAACACATGTTATAAAATAGAGTTGATATGATAACTATAGTAAGTGCTATGGTAGAATATGAGTAGGCCCTGTCATATCTGTTTTCCTCTCATTGTTACATGATGTTTGAACCATGATATATTGCTAGAATATGAAAGCCATTGGCTTATTTTTTTAACTTGGGGTATGATTATGACCACGACATTGCAATTCTCTGTCTATGATATGTGTCACTGTTATAATAATCTTAATTCCACACATACTCTGAACATTATTCTTTGTTTTTGTCCTTTTGATCTCCAATTTGAATTGTTGCAGCAGATGCAAATGCGCTGGCCTTCATGATTCCAGGACCTGGAATCATACCAGTCGATGCGTGGTGGTTTATTGCTTGTTCAGCTGACGGTGGAAATTTGATGCTCATTTGCACGTACCAAAATGACCAAAACATTTCATCAAACTACATGTAGTACAATGCCTGGGGTGTTCGTGACACTGATGGCTATGGCTGCTTCGTGTTCGAGAAAGATCCCAGCTCTGTTGGGCCAGGCGTATTCAACTGGAGGCGGGTTTACAGCCTCGGCAACCACTCCATGTTCCTCGGGCTCAATTATCCGATCATCCAACCAATCATCGATCATATCACTGGCGATGATTACCGTGCTATGCAACTTTCATTCGCCAGGGGGTACTGTGTTTACACATCATACCATGGGTTTCATGAATCACCATATCCAGAGATTCGTCAACACAGCTTGTTGCCAGATAATCTTCAGTGTGTGAAAGGCATCAAGCTTCCATGCGATGGATGGCATTTGCAAACCCGACATGCGGTGATGTGGTTCATGCCAACAGCAAATGTGCACAACTTGATTCGTATTGATATGTAGACCGAGCCATGTATTCTCCTGTTGTAGCACGACCCTCTTTTGTTGAATATTATGTACTGTTGTTAGTTTGAAGCACTCCTCTGGTTTGAAGGATAGATACCTTTCTGGGATCAAGTGCATCCTAACTCACCTGCGCAGGATGTACTGATAATGATGATGGAGATGCTGTGCAGTATATATATCTCACTTAGGCTTCGAGTGCGTACTTGTTAGTTAAACCTATGGTTAAAATGTGACACTAAATACGACTAGTAAGTAGTACAGTAGCAGTACTAGTATACGTCGGTCAAATTATTCATCGTGTCCACACATTGAATTGACGTGACAACACGCTGCGCGTGAGGTGACACAAGAATCCCGACGGCGTGTTCGGGTATTCTGGACTTCAGATTTGGAGTACCACTTGTCTGTCGAAATCTTTCATCATTCACTTAAAACAGTCGATTGATCATACGTTGAGTAACATATAACTGGAATTAACCCATGCAAGTCGAAGAAGGATTGGCCGGTGCTGCCGGCTGGCGTCAAGTTCGATCCCACAGATCAGGAGATGATCGAGCACCTTGAGGCCAAAGTGAGTGCTGACAGTGCGAGTTCTCACCCTCTCATCGATTTGTTCATACCAACCATCGACAGCGAGCACGACATATGCTACACCCATCCTAAGAAACTTCCGGGTAAGACACCGATTGGCCGTCTACTTGCACAAACATATTCCTTTGTTTATACCTCTATTTTTTCTTTTTAGACGCAGACCTGGCAAAGTAATTACAATTTGACAGTTAATAAAAAGTGAAACAAGTGACTGCAACATGCCAAAGATGTTATGAAAATGCCAACTACATACACTAAAACCTGTATTCGACAATACTACATGTATCGCACTGAGTGGCCTAAGTAAGCATTTCTTCCAGCGCAATTCCGGGGTGTTCAAAGGGGCACCAGGACGGGTCGCAAGATACAGTCGGAGTGCGGCATGCACACGATGTGGCACAACACCGGCAATACCTTGCCAGTGATGGTTAACGGCCGGCAGATGAGCAGCAAAAAGGTTCTGGTGCTGCACACCAACAAGAACTTCGACCAACAGAGGACCAACTGGGTGATGCACCAGTACCACCTCGGGGACCTGGAGCAAGAGAAGGAGCGGGAGCTGGTCCTCTGCAAGATTTTCTACTAGACGAACACTAGGGCCAGGAGTAAAAAGATTATAAGTTAGTTCGGTATTTGTACTTGTACTACCTTGTCGTCCGCAAGTTGGTATTGTTGTTAACGACCTTTTGGTATGAACTTGGCATTTGCTTCCAACCATCATGCCGAGTGTCGACATGGATATAAAGCTGAATCATTTGTTTTGAAACGAATTTTCAGGCACCTGATTTTTATTTGATGGGTAGCATAAGCACCTGTTGTTCGAATTCCCAGTTCTCCAAATTTTTCAAAACAAGTGCATGCTCTTATTATCATGAAATAATTAAAAATTAAGAATGGGTTTAGTTGGTTAAATTAAAAAAGTTAATAAAATAACTAGGTAACGAAGTTATTTTATTAACTAAATAAAGATAT
>NW_024119842.1:0-14471 GCF_003073215.2 Triticum urartu
CAGCGCCCGCCCCTGCCTCGAGTGCCCCCGCGCCCCTACATCGAGCCGCCAGGGACGTGGGTCGCTGGATGCCGCCTCCTTTGCTTCGAGCTGCCTCCTACGCCTCGATCTCCTTCAAGACTGGCCGGGTCCATCTTCCTGCACCCGTTCCCCATCTCCGGCGCCGCGCTAAACGTCCCCCACACCTCGCTAGCTGCTGCTGCGCTGCCATGTTCCTACTTCAAGCAGGCAGAGGGTCGATCCACCACCAGCGCTCGCTTCTGCCATGGACCCCCTAGCGAGGCCCATCTGTGTCATCGGCCCCGGCCTCTTGCACTCGTGCCGGACCACGACGCACCGCTGTCATCATGCACCTCCAATTGCCGTTGCTATTGACGCCAAGTCCAACTACCACTGAATAGGGAACAACGCCAAGTACCACGATAGACCGCCAAGTACCCCTTCGAATCCTTCAAGACCGTCAAGTGAACGACTACCATCGCTCCAAGATCCAAACAGCTACAATGACATGAACATCTACGAAACGTTTACGACTACACGATGTACCGCCAAGGCCGGCTACAACCCTTGTACCACTACTATCGCCAAGTACCATGACGACCGAAGCATAGTACCTCTACGTTTGCCATGTGTGTCGACCGTCACCGAAGACCCGTGTAGCACTAACGCCAAGTTCCCCTACCGTCGCCCTCGGAAACATCGAATGCGTTAAGTCCTTCTCCGAGACGTGTACCACTACTTCCTCTAACATCACGAGAACGTCTACTTCCTCTACTTTGCATCGACTCATTCCGCCTCGAAATGCACCCTTGGAAGGTATAACTGCCGAACCAACGACCATGGAAAAATGCATGTTGTATGTGATGCCCGCGTTTGCACCTTGTCCAAGTTGTCATTACACATCTCCCCTTGTTTGCCATGCCGTCGACTCGTGGGAACCCGGTATCCGGGATCACCCCACCATCCTTGCGTGACTCGCTCCGCACACTTTCTTTTGCACCAACATCTCGACGAGTTGTCGGATCATCGGAATGTTGCCATGGCATCATTTTCGTTGTCGTTGCCATGGCACCCCTTTCATTTCCGCCACGATGACAAATGCTTCATAATATGCTCATGTCAACATTTTCTTAAACTTGCATAAAACTTGCACATGTCATCTGCATCATGATAATAACATTTAATATGTTTAAAATTGTTGTTTGCATTAAATTGCTAAATGCATATGGGGATTTACCGGAATTGTTGTTCGTTGTTCCGGCCTCATTTAAACTTTCCTACATAGGTAGTTTTCATACGCTTCACCTCTTGCCATGTTTAACAACATTTAATATTATTGGGTCCATAACCGAGAAAGAACTAAATAAGTCATGTGGTGTTTCGTCAATATGCAAGTCGTTGCATATTGAGCTCCACTTAATTTGTAGGATTACTTGTGCACTTTGCCATGCCATGCATATTTAAACCGGACATGCATCATGCTTGGTTGTGCATCATGCCATGTTTATGTGGTGGTTGTTTACTATGTTGTTTGCTTTTTTCCGGTGATTCTTCTTCGGGTTAGTTCCGGTAACGTGGTGTTTGTGAGGATCCGTTCGACTTCGTCCGTTTGTCTTCTTCATGGACTCGTTCTTCTTCCTTGCGGTATCGTCGCTGGCAAGCTTCGAGGACAGCACCGCCTAGAGCTCATCCGCCCGAAGACATCCTTCGTCTTGTCTGCGTCGCTGGAGCCCATCCCCAAGTGCCTCGTCAGTCTCCATTTTTCCCTGCCGCCGTGCCTCCGTTCTGTCTCCTAGTGGAGGAGATGACCAGCAGTCAAGCCGCATCTAGCAATGACCGCGCGTTGACCACGCCCTTCCTTCACCTACGCTGAGCCACGAGCCAGCGCCAAGACCCGTTTTGCCTCTGCCAGCCCCGTGCTACTGCTTGCATCAGTCAAGCTCCTCTGTCCTGATTCGTTGACTATGCCTGCATGCACAAGTGATGCTTGTTGCTGTTTGAACCGAAGTCCGCCAAGTTCGACTACGTTTTTCTGCCCCGATCGGGATCGCCAAGTACCACGACGAACCATGAAGTCCCATAAGATACCTAGTACCGCGACGACCCTGAACACTGGATTCGTCAAGACCCTCCCTGACTATGTACCACTACCATCATCGAAGAACAGTGTAACGCAAGCGTCAAGTTCCTCTACCGATGACTCGAACGCCTACAAAACGTGTACCACTACCGTCGACCCGCGGAGACCCTATGGACGTCAAATCCCGTGTCGTGACCCCGAACATCTACATACATGAACAACTACTTCCTCTTCGACCCGCATGTACGACTACTTCCTCTACCAACATGAACCGCCCCGAGAATGCACCCTTAGAAGGTATACCGTCGAGACGATGACTCGTGGACAAATGCATGTTGCATGAGATGAACCGTATGTTGGCACCGTGTCCAAATTGCCACTCGTTCCCATGCCGCTAACCCGTGGGAACCCGGTAGTCGAGAGTTCCCACCATCTTGCTCAACTCGATCGCGCCCTATCTTTTTCACCGGCACCTCAATCGAGTTACCGGAACCAGAACGTTGTCATGGCACCGTTTTCATATCGCCGCCGTGGCACCCTTTCTTTCTACCATTGTGACAAATGCTCTCATCATGCTCTTATCAACATTTTCATAAATATTGCATAAAACTTGCACATGTAATTCGCATCATGATAATAACATTTAAAATGTTTAAATTTGTTTTATTTAAATTGCTATTGCACATGAGTATTTACTGGAATTGTTGTTTGATATTTCCGGCCTCATTTAAACTTGCCTAAATAGGTAGTTTTACTTATGCTTCACCATATTGCCATGTTCAATAACATTTAGTATTGTTGGGTACATAAACGAGCGAGAACTAAATAATTGATGTGGTGTCTCGTCAATATGCAACTCATTGCATATTAAGCTCCATTTAACTTGTAGAGTTGTTTGTGCACTTTGCCATGCCATGCCTCATTAAAACAGACATGCATCATACTTGGTTGCGCATCATGCCATGTTTATGTGATGGTTGTTTACTATGTTGTTTGCTTTTTTCCGGTGATTCTTCTTCGGGTTAGTTCCGGTAACGTGGTGTTTGTGAGGATCCGTTCGACTACGCCCGTTTGTCTTCTTCATGGACTCGTTCTGCTTCCTTGCGGTATCTCATGCAAGATGACCATACCCTCAAAATCTCTTCTATCTTTGCTTGCTAGTTGCTCGCTCTTTTGCTATGCCGCGCTACCTACCACTTGCTATATCTTGCCTCCCATATTGCCATGTCAAGCCTCTAACCCACCTTTCCTAGCAAACCTTTGTTTGGCTATGTTACCACTTTTGCTCAGCCCCTCTTATAGCATTGCTAGTTGCAGGTGAAGATGAAGTTTGTTCCTTGTTGGAACATGGATATGTTTGGGATATCGCAATATATTGTATTTACTTTAATGCATCTATATACTTGGTAAAGGGTGGATGGCTCGGCCTTATGTGTGGTGTTTTGTTCCACTCTTGCCGCCCTAGTTTCCGTCATACCGGTGTTATGTTCCTTGATTTTGCGTTCCTTACGCGGTTGGGAGTTATGGGAACCCCTTGACAGTTTGCTTTGAATAAAACTCCTCCAGCAAGGCCCAACCTTGGTTTTACATTTGCTCTAACAACCTATCACCTTCCCTTGGGTTTTGCAGACTCAAGTGTCATCTTTATTTTAACCCCCCCGGGGCCAGTGCTTCTCTAAGGGTCGGTCTGAACTAGAACCCCTTGCAGCGCCACTTCGGGGGAAACTTGAGGGATGGTTTTAGTTGTACGGATTTCTCATCCGGTGTTGCACTGAGAATGAGATATGTGCAGCTCCTATCGGGATGTCGGCGCATTGGGCGGCTTTGCTGGTCTTGTTTTACCATTGTCGAAATGTATTGTAACCGGGACTCCGAGTCTGATCGGGTCTTCCTGGCAGAAGTAATATCCTTCGTTGACCGTGAGAGCTTGTGATGGGCTAAGTTGGGACACCCCTGCAGGGTTTGAACTTGCGAAAGCCGTGCCCGCAGTTATCGGCAGATGGGAATTTGTTAATATCCGGTTGTAGAGAACTTGACACTTAACATATTTAAAATGCATCAACCGCGTGTGTAGCCGTGATGGTCTCTTTCCGGCGGAGTTCGGGAAGTGAACATGGTTCTTGTGTTATGCTTGAACGTAAGTAGTTTCAGGGACACTTCTTGATCACTTCTAGTTTACGACGGTGCTTTGCCTTCTCTTCTCACTCTCATTTAAGTAAATTAGCCACCATATATGCTAGTGCTTACTGCAGCTCCACCTCACATACCTTTTACCTACCCATAAGCTTAAATAGTCTTGATCGCGAGGGTGTGAGATTGCTGAGTCCCCGTGACTCATAGATTACTTCAAAAAACCAGTTGCAGGTGCTGATGATACCGTGCAGGTGACGCAACCGAGCTCAGGGAGGAGCTCGATGAAGATCGTGTTCGTTGTGTTGTTTCCTTTTCTAGTTGATCAGTAGTGGAGCCCAGTTGGGGCGATCAAGGATCTTTTGCATTAGGGGTTTGTCTTTCTTTTATTTTGGTTCCGTAGTCGGACCTTGATTGTATTCTGGATGATGTAATGCTATATTTATGTATTGTTTGAAGTGGAGATTGTAAGCCAACTCTTTATCCCTTTCTTATTCAGTACATGGGATGTGTAAAGATTACCCCTCTTGCGACATGGCTACTATGCGGTTATGCCTCTAAGTCGTGCTCTGACACGTGGGAGATATAGCCGCATCGTGCGTGTTACACAAAGCGCCTATGATACATCGACACGTGGCACTTGTAACACACACAATGCGACAATATCTCCCACATGTCGGGGCACGACTTAGAGGCATAGCCGCATGGTAGGTTTTTCGCAAGAGGGGTAATCTTCATACATCCCAGGTACTGAAGAAGAAAGGGATAAAGAGTTGTCTTACAATCGCCAATTCACACAAATACAAGTTAAACATACATCATCCAGAATACAATCAAGGTCCGACTACGGAACCAAAATAAAAGAAGACAACCCCAAATGCTAGATCCCCAATTGTCCCAACTGGGCTCCACTACTGATCAACAGGAAATGAAACAACACAACAAACACGATCTTCATCGAGCTCCTACTTGAGCTCGGTTGCATCATCTACACTGGCATCGTCGGCACCTGCATCTGTTTGGAAGTATCTGTGAGTCACGGGGACTCAGCAATCTCACACTCGCGAGATCAATACTATTTAAGTTTATGGGTAGGAAAGGGTAGTGAGGTGGAGCTACAACAAGCACTAAGCATATATGGTGGCTAACTTACGCAAAAGAGAGCGAGAATAGAAGAAAAGCACGGTCGTGAAGCTAGAAATGATCAAGAAGTGATCCTGAAACTACTTACATTCAAGCATAACACAAGAACCGTGTTCACTTCCCGGACTCCGCCGAGAAGAGACCAACACAGCTACACACGCGGTTGATTCATTTTAAATAAGTTAAGTTTCAAGTTCTCTACAACCGGACATTAACAAATCCCCGTCTTCCCACAACCGCGAGAACGGCTTTCGAAAGCTCAAACCCTGCAGGGGTGTCCCAACTTAGCCCATCACAAGCTCTCATGGTCTACGAAGGATATTCCTTCTCCCAGGAAGACCCGATGAGACTCGGAATCCCTATTACAAGACATTTCGACAATGGTAAAACAAGACCAGCAAGACCGCCCGATGCGCCGACATCCCGATAGGAGCTGCACATATCTCGTTCTCGGGGCAACACCGGATTGTCCAAGATTCCGGTAGGCCATCCCAGAGTTGCCCCTGGTGGCCACCGGCGGTGGACTGGTTCAGACCAACACTTAGACAAGCACTGGCCTGGGGGGGTTAAAATAAAGATGACCCTCGGGTGTGCGACTCCCAAGGGAAAAGTAGGTGGTCGTGAGGCAAATGGTAAAACCTAGGTTGGGCCTTGCTGGAGGAGTTTTATTCAAAGCGAACTGTCAAGGGGTCCCCATAACACCCAACCGTGTAAGGAACGCAAAATCAAGGAACATAACACCGGCATGATGGAAACTAGGTCGGCAAGAGTGGAACAAAACACCAGGCATAAGGCGGAGCCTTCCACCCTTTACCAAGTATATAGATGCATTAATTAAATAAGAGATAATTTGATATCCCAACCTATCCATGTTCCAACATGGAACAAACTTAATCTTCACCTGCGACTAGCAACGCTATAACAGGGGCTGAGCAAAGCGGTAACATAGCCAAACAACGGTTTGCTAGGAAAGGTGGGTTAGATGCTTGACATTGCAATATGGGAGGCATGATATAGCAAGTGGTTGGTATCGCGGCATAGCAATAGAGCGAGCAACTAGCAAGCAAAGATAGAAGTGATTTCGATGGTATGGTCATCTTGCCTGAGATCTCACAAGGAAGAAGAACGATTCCATGAAGAAGACAAACGGACGAAGTCGAACAAATCCTCACAAACGCGACGTTATCGGAACTAACCCGAAGAAGCAACACCGGAAAGAAGCAAACAACATAGTAAACAACCAACACATAACCATGGCATGATGCAGAACCAAGTATGATGCATGTCCGGTTTTAAATAAGCATGGCATGGCAAAGAGCACAAGCAAAACTACAAGTTAAGGGGAGCTCAATATGCAACGAGTTGCATATTAACGAAACACCACGAAAAGTTATTTAGTTCGATCTCGTTTATGTACCCAACAATATTAAATGTTGATTAACATGGCAAGAGGTGAAGCAAATGAAAACTACTTATCTAGGCAAGTTTAACTGAGGCCGGAACAACAAACAACAAGTCCAGAAACTCCTCATATGCATATTTTAGGTTTGGAACTGATCTGCCCTAAACCATATTTTAGAGTTGTTAAACATGCATAGTGATGCCACCATGTTAAACTAGGCATTTTTTACCCCATTTACATATAAAGTTTGTTAGGTTTGGAGCTACGATTATTTAGTTATGAATTAAATCATTTTAGCATGGCATAGGAGCAAATTAATGCAAACAACAGTTTAAACATTTCAAACATGCATGAAAGTTGGATATTATGAAACTAGACAAAATTCTAGTCATATTACATATATAACTTATTTTAACCTAATGCACGGTTTGAGAGTTATTAAATGGATGAACATGAAGGGGTTTTCTATAAAACTGTAAACCCTGGGATATTAGCCAAATTCGTAGCACAGTAAAGAAAATACTACGGGTTGCATCTCAAGCAGGCTTGGTTTCTCACCAGAGGGCTCAGCCCAGGCAGTACAGAAGAGCAAGGACTGTAGGGGAGCGGCTGGGCCTTGCGGTTGGGCTAGGAGTAGCAGCGCAGCTGGGCCGAAACACTGGACTCACTCGATTCCACGCGGCGCGCTGGACGAGCGGAAGCAGAGGAGCGGTCAACCCGGGGTTGGAGGCACGTTCGCTGTTCGTTTTCTGCTCAACAGAGACAAAGCAGCGGCGACGGCATGGATGCAGCGGCTCGGCAGCAGCGGGACTGCCGGGCTCCGCCGGAAGAGGCGTAGGGGCTTGCAGCGGAAGAGGCGCTGCAAGGCACTCCGGCGAAGAGCGGGCAGACGGCGGAGCTGCGGTGATGTTGACCTGCAGCTCGATGCAGATCAAGCAGCGCTGGAACTTGGTGTGGGGTCGGGTCGTTCGATTGACAGGGGAAACAACGACAGCAGCAGGTGAGGCCGGCAACGGCACCGATGGCCGAGGACGGGGCCCAGCCAGCGGAATCCGGCAGGAACGGTCAAGGGCAACGGAGGCCCGCCGGATCTGGTGGTTTTCGATGAGGTTCCCTGCAGCAGTGCTCCATCGGGCGCCCATGGAGAACCTATGACGGGTCAGAGAAGGGGAAGTGAGAGAGAGAAGAACGGGAAGATGGAATGGAAGGCAGGGAAGAGAGGGGTGGTACTGGCCTACTGGAGGAGGTCGCTGGTGCGCGGCTGGTCGCGAGGACGGCGAGGGGCTCGGGCCTGAACGTAGCTGAGCTCGGGAGCGCTCCAGAAGGTGGATCGAGCAGAGAAAGCATGGCCTCGGGCTCGAGTGGAGAGGAGGCCACGGGATTGGTCAGGCACGGAAACAGAGGCAATGGTGGTAGGCTATGGTGGGATTGGGTAGGAGAGCAAAACGAGGAGGGAGGTGGATCTAGGAGGATCCCGATGGGGATTTGGTGGAGTGGCGGCGGCGGACACGGAATGGATGGGACAAATCCCTAGGTTTTAGGGTTTGGTCTCAAGTTAGACTAGGGGTGGACTATATATGGAAAGGAGAAGAGTTTGGATCATCCGACTAAAATCAGACGACTGAGAAACTATAGGTTAGAAAGTCCAATTAAGAAAACAGAAATATTTCATAGATGTTTGGGGATGATCCGGAGCCAACGGTAACGAAAGCCCGGTTCGGGTCCGGGACAGCTTTCGGACGTGCGCGCGAGGAGGGCCGCAGGCTGACGAGAGAGGTTAGATTGGGCCTGGCGGTAAGTAATGGATTGTGTAGACAGTCTCAAGCTGAGAGAAGAGACGAGAGAGAGGCCCGGTGACTGTTTCTGGAGAACGAAAATGCCCGACGTTTTGACCGATTATATTGCCGCTATAGTTTAATGGTTGGGCTATCAAACGGACTCTGAATGCGATGAAACTTGGCAGGCGGCCTACTGACAACAAAACAACATCGCACGCTAACTTTCAACCCATTCCGAGAACATTTTTCCGGCCACTTATAAAATACTATTTCAGACGTGCCGCGGGCGCGTGCAAGTGTGTCTGGGCTCAGAACGGACAACGGAGAGAATTGGGGGAAAACGGACGAATGCAAGTTTTGAAAACATGATGATGCAATGCAACATGAAGACACGTCAATATGCAACACGCAAGCGAATGACATGGCAACGGCGGCGAATAACTGGGAGACACCTAGCGCATCGGTCTCGGGGCGTCACAGCACGGCCCAACAGAGGCCCATTCCTGTGAAAAGGCCGGCCCATTTAAATTGGTCAAAAGGTGGCAAGCCGGCCCACGGCAAGCCTATTAACGGCATGTCCGCATATAGCCCATTTATAGCCCGCTAACCCAGGGCCCGTTTATGGCCTATCCAAATTAGGCCCAGTAGCGTCATCTGGCACGTCCAATATAATTCCAGCCCGTTTTAACTTCCGGCCCATGTATGGCCCATGACGTCTTTCGGCCCATATGAGGCCCTTAGTTACCCTCGGCCCATTAACGACATATGGTAAAACTGGTCCGTAATGAACAGTGTATCACTTTATACCCATTAACGGCCCATTATTCCGTTGGGCCGTTTCTAGCCGATGTTACCTTTCGGCCTTCTCAGGTCCCATTTATTCTTTGGCTCATTTCCAGCATTCGTTTACTTTCGGCCCATTACTGTCATTTTCTGCTTGTGGGCCAAATTCAGCTCGTGGTTAAAGTCGGCCCGTTTGGGGCCCGTTAATACGTTGGGCCGTTTTCATAGGGTCATCAAATACGGCCGATTAACGACGGCCCGTTATGGTCATCCCATTTACGGCCATAGTGTGGTCTGTTATTGGCCCATGTTTGGCCAACCAATCATACGGCCCGTAGAAGGCCCATTGTGTCAACGGCCCATGTAAGGCCCATGGTTTCTATGCCTTGTAGAAGGCCCATTGTTCCTACGGCCCTTAGAAGGCCCATTGTTTCTACGGCCCGTAGGAGGCCCAAGTTAACTACAGTAAATATGTAGCCCATGGTTAATGTGGCCTAGTTTTAAAAAATAGGTTATTGCGGCCACTACCAAACCCCGGAAAAAGAACTGCACTGACTACAAGAAAACAAATAAACAAGACAATAAGGAAATAAATAGGCAAGCAACTTACGCTAGGCTATCACGGCTATTACACATATTACATCTAGTGGGCATCAAAGTTCGCCACCAGTGCAAATATAGGGAACAAAGCAGCATATAAACGCCACAGCAAAACAAGTCCAGAACAGAAACCACTTCAGAAGAGCTCAAGAAACAATATCCTGGGTACCCATAATGCTGGCAAGATGCTTAGCAAGCTTATTAACTTTCTCTTGTTTGGTGGTTAAATCCTCCAGCACTTGTTGTTGCACCAGAAAGTATGCATCTAAATTATGTAGGGACTTCCTCAGTCCTTTGGCTTCCTGTCGTATAACATCTGATCGATGTCTTTCAACTTGAAGTTGAGACTCAAGAAGCCGAACTGATTCAGGCAATGAGTTCGAGGAGCGGGTGCCAACAGTAGTAGCCAGTAACTCGAACACTACATCAAGACAGGACTTTGGGGTTGTCTCAGTGTCTTCAATATAGTTTTTATCAGCTTTCTTGGAGACCAACAGGGATGTCTCACTATCTTGAACCTTATCTACATTACTTCATGTACCATTGCATAACGGGGTACTTTTCTTCAATATTTTATCAGCATTCTAGAAGAGAAACAAACAAACACATCACAGGTTTACAATGCAGTATATGAAACTCATTTTGGTAAACCAGTTCAGTAGTAAGGTGGATAGGATAACAACATGAAACAAACATGTATCTATGTAGTATGGTCACTGTATGGTCTATATTATTCTAGTTTATGTTGCCAAATCAAGATAGATACCGTTCGAATCATATCTATTTAAGACAAAGCAGCTTAGACAGAATATAAGTGTGGGAAACTACATAGCAATAACAACACTTGTAAGGTGCATGGCATGAGAATATAACTATTTATTCAATTGAAACTGAAATCAACATAGAGCAAGTTACAACAGCAATCACGTTAAAGAAACAGGTTTGAAACATACTTGTTGCGCCATTGGAGTTTCAATTGCATCCTTCAAATTAGCAATTAGTTGGTATGAGTAAATACAGTGATGCAAGAGCAAAGTAGTATGAACCATAGCTATAGAACCTGACCTGAGAACAATTCTTCTTTTGCTTTAAGCATTGACTTGGGGTTCGGAGTGGTGGTCCTCATGCTTTGGGCACTGCAGTTGCCTTACTAATTGCTTGTGTTTGGGTGCTTTGCGGTGGAGACGGTGCTGTGTCAACAGGAACTGGGTTACTATCTACTGTGGTTGGGGTTAGAAGGGGTGTAGCTGATTCTCCGTCCAACTGGGTAGGGGTACAATCTGCGTGAGTCTAGGTTATGTGTGGTGGGGCTGGTTCTTGGGAAAGTACAACCGTGGTTCTATCTCCATCGACAGGTAGCATGATCTTTTCTGAAGACCGTGTTTTTACTCCCACAGATATTTCCATCACCCCCTCCAATTGAAATGGCTGATAAACAAGAAAAGTAATTGAATGTACAGACATTGTAAGATGGACAGGTGCAATGGATATTAGGGAAGAAAATAGGGCATGAAATAATTCGCATTTATGTTGTCTAACCAAATAGAATAGCATGACATAATTTCACATATATGATGGCTAATTAAACAGGATAGCATGATACAATTTCACAGCTATGATGGCTAAATAAATAGGATAGAATGACATACTTCGAAATATGATTACTATGTAAACAGGATGACATGATCTAACTATACGATGTGTTTATTAAAGTGGTTGGCATGCGTTAAATCATAAACATGTCGTCGATGGAAACATGATGGCATGATATAATTCAAGGATAGAATGGCATAATTCAAAATATGATGACTATGTGAAGTGTGAACCGGATGAGAGGATATAACTATATTATGTCTTTAGAAAATGGGTTGGCATGCCATAATTCAGATACATGCTGTCTATGTAAACATCATGGCATGATATAATTCAAATATATGATTTATATACTAAGGAAGTGAGTAGAGGGCAATCACATATATGATGTGTCAACTAAGAAGATGTCATTCAATATCATGTATATGATGTAAAAACTAAGCATTGCAATACAACATATGCATGATATGAGTAACATAACCCTGCCAAGTTTGAGCATACACCTCAGGGGGATAATAGGACTGGTCATCTGCCTCTGAATCATCCTTTGAAGAGCTATCTGTAACCAGCAAGACATCTCCTTAACCAGGTAGCATTGTCTACTCTGAAGACCTTGTTTTCACTCCAGATTTCTCCATCACCAATTCAAATGGCTGATGCACAGGAAGAGCAGTTGAATATACAAACATTATCGACAAAAGCAATGAGAAGTACAAAAAAAGGATGGCATGATATAATTCACATATATGACACTTGGCTAAACAACATGACATTCCATAATTCGCATATATAATGCCTTGCAACAAGATAGCATTGCACAATTCACATATATAATGTCTTGCAACAAGATGGCATTGCATAATTCAAATATATGGTAATTACACACTAAACAGGTGGCATTCACAAAAAGCATGTCTAAACTAAGAAAATGACATAGCAATGCAGGATACCATACGCACGATATGAGCAACATAACCCTGCCAAGTTAGAGCATGCACCGCGGTGGGGGAATAGGACTGGTCATCTGTCTCTGAATCCTCCTCTGAGAAGCTATCTGTAACCAGCAAGACATGCGCTTCGTCAGATAGCATTGTCTACTCTGAAGACCTTGTTTCCACTCCAGATTTTTCCATGACCGTGCCGAATGGCTGATGCATAGGAAGAGTAATTGAATGTACTAAAATTGTTGAAAAATTTAGCACATAATAAAAAATAATGTCATGCTATAATTCACATATAAGATGACTGGCTAACCAGGGTGGCATTGCTAAATTCACATATATGATGCCTGGATAAACAAGATGGCATTGCATGCTTTACATATATGATAAAGAAACTAAACAGATGGCATTGACACAAAGCATGTCTAAACTAAGCTGATGACATCTTCGATGTATACAGTAAGCAATGCAAGGCACCATATGCATGATTTTACAAACATCAGCATGCCCAGTTAGAGCGAAGACCTCATGGGGTAAATAGGAGTGGTCTTCTGCTTCTGAATCCCCCTCAGAACAATTATCTTCCTCTTCATTATGATCCGAAATTGGTGGAGGGGGGCTGACTTTGCGCCCACCATGTAGCGACGTCTGCATGAAATTTTATTGCCATGCAAGGCTCGTCTCTTTTGCTCTACATGTTTAGTTCCATTGTGAACAATAACTGACACGCATAGGGATAAAACATAGTGAGATTATGTAAGGAGTGCATGCACAAATCCAGAGTGATGGTAGCAAACTGTGGATAGACCCAAAACAAATGTTAGCAGGTAGATAATAGCTTTAGTTAAAAAATACAGATAGTACTGAGATTAACTAGATAGTAGACAGATAGTACTGATTGCTGCCCCAATATGTACCCCACAACCATTTAAAAACTCAAGTTTCAGCATAAGTTTGAACCTGAGTCGGAGTCTAATAGGTGAACACAACAATAAAGTAGCATGTCATCATATTAAGCAATGCATAACGGAAGTAGACACGGAAGAATGTGACCTCTCTTGAGGACCCGTGTAGTCCTCAAGGTCATCTGCTCTATTGATGATGGTAATGTAGTTGTTGTGTCTGCCGGCAGTGGGGAAGAAGATCTGAGGCAGCAAAAGACAGTCTGGAGAGCGGATCCCAGCTGTGGCGAACCATTCCGTCATTGGAGCAGCTGAGCTGGGCTGGAACATAGCACCACAGGAGCAGGACAAACCACACAATGTTTTCTTTGACACATATCTGTAATAGAAGTAACTGTGTAAGGGCTTGTTTGAATTTGAGGATTCTAACAATGCTGGAATAGGAAAGAGACAGGAATAGGATAGGAATGCATGTGAAAAACAGAGAATTTAAAAACATAGGATTTCTGCCAATCTGGGTGTTCGGTTCACAAGAATTGGAAGACCACGGTATGCAAAGAAGCATGGTGAGATTAAGTCAAACAACAAGAAGTGTACAACCTCTTTGGCGAAGCCATGTCGATCTCAGCGTGATTGGGTTGTCCGGTGAGGATGCTCCGGCTGACTTGGCAGTCGGAGCAGGGGAAGAAGATCTTAGGCATCTGGAGATGGATCCCGAGGTACTGCTCCGCTGTGATGGAGGGTTTCATCATTGAAGCAGCTCCGGTGAGTTGTACGACGCCGAGGCTCAAGCAGGACAAGAGAGACAATGTTAACCTAAGTGGAATTCTAATAGCATCTCCAATAGATTATGTAAAATACGTAACCACGAAGTGCTAGATGTATACATCAGCTGCTCATCTCTGAACTTAACTGTCGAAACTGAATTTTGCTATCGAAACTGAATTTTACTGTCGAAACTGAACACACTAGAGGTGAGGCTACATGTCAGTCGACTGACTTTTTCATCTCTGGTCAGTTGATTTTGCAGTCGTTGGATACGAAATCAAGGGCCTGCAATTCATCTTCAACCTCCACCCCCCTGAGCCGCCATCCACCACCGGCCAAACAACCGCTCGC
>NW_024119843.1:0-13896 GCF_003073215.2 Triticum urartu
CTCCTCCACGACCGCGCGGGCGCCGCTCGGCCACCGCGGGCTCCGCGTCGAGCAGCGCAACTTCGACTACACGGAGGTGACCAAGCTCGTTTGGCTGGCCGTCCTGTCGGACTCCGGGAACGAGGTCCTGCTCCAGCACTTCAATGGCGGCTTCCTCCGCGCCAACGGGAGGTACCTCCCTTGGATCAACGGCGCCAGCGTCGAGTACATCAGCGACATCCACCACGCCAGCACGATGATGCACTGGGTCGTGGAGCACGTCCCCTCCAGGGACACCATGCCTCCCCTTCCGCCACCTCCGACCGGGGTGAGTGAGCCCGCCATGCCCGCTTTCTTCCCGAATCTGCACGAATTCTTGGCTCTGTTCTTGCCAAATTTGCGCCTTCTTTCTTTGGCTTCCTCATCTCCAATTCGCATTTTGATTGATCTCCTGATGACAATGAGATGGTTCTTTGCGACTCAACTGCATGCAGCTTACCTTCCCCGCCTTCATGGTGCCGTCGCGGGTGATCACTTACTCGTGGAGGAGCTACCATGGGGACCTCCTCGTCAACGACTCCATCGTGTTCAGGGGGAGGTCCGTGTTCCGCCTGAGGGAGGAGCTGGCCGGGCGGCTGGCCGTGGGCGCCCTTGCCCTTGCAAACTTGGGCGTCGACGACATCGTCATGTGCCTCCCCACACGTGACGGCCGGCTTTTCCCGCTCCTCGTCGACCTGCCCAACAGCCGCCGGTGCCTCGCCATCGCCATCGCCATCACCGACACGCTTGGTGAGAGCCCCTCCACCATATCCTCAACTTCCTGTTCTTCTCCTTTAATTTGGCAAGAAACTCTTATTTCCTGTAGCAGTCTTGATCTTGTCCGGGTTCTAATTTCAGCTGAGTGCTTGGAAAACAGAGTCTGAAAAAACTTTTGCTGCTAATCTGTTTCAGTTAGGAATCTGAACTGATGTAGGATTATAGACATAGTAAAAGTTGCTGAATCAAACCAGTAGGTGCCCAACAGGCACGACATTATACTAGAAAGAAGGTTGTTTGTTGGGGTGAACATCATTTCATAATTTAAAAATCCACACTGAACCTTGATATGGAAAACTATTGTGCTTTAATTCAGATGATTCAGTTCTTCAATTTAATACCATATATGCCGTTAGTGGGAAACTTCTGAACTTGAAAACCCAAATCAGTTCGGTCTGCCTAGTTCAGCTTCACAGAGAAGATAATGATTTCTGTTTTTAGCCCACTGTATCTGTTTCGAGTACCTGTGACATCATCTTGTTTTGAGGTTTTGTACACCAGCTTTCCTTTTTTATCTTCTTATTTAAACTTGTCACAGTACCTGTGACACTTCATGCCTAACTGCTTAACTATTTTTCTGCTAATTCA
The DNA here is from genome assembly GCF_003073215.2 of Triticum urartu. Classification (NCBI taxonomy): domain Eukaryota; kingdom Viridiplantae; phylum Streptophyta; class Magnoliopsida; order Poales; family Poaceae; genus Triticum; species Triticum urartu. Next base: position 1,384 of record NW_024119843.1, read on the forward strand.
GCCCACGCGGCGCTGCGGTTCGCGGATGTCGATGCAGAGTAGAGAGATACCAGAGCCAGGACCCCTAGCTAGAAGTCGCCTTCAAAAGCATCGCCGCCTCGGATACGATGACATTAGAACCCAGTTCCTTCCGTTGAGATATGGGTTCAGGAAAACCCAGCATTTGTTGTGTTTCTGCTAGCTAAACTTTGGTTTGTTCTCCAGATAGTATATAAGAAACATATTTGAGTTGGCATCACGGTTCTAATATTCAGAAAGTGTTTGAACAATGATGCGGCGACATTAGTCTGTAATGTGTTGACAATGGCCACTAGTTTAATGTTGCTACCTGCATTTCTCTTAGATGAAGCATGTGGTGTTGACAGAGACACAAATGTGATGGTTCTTGCAGTTACTTGAGCACTTGAGTTCCGTTATGCTGCTGAAAGTTTCAGTCCATCAGCAGAAAATGAATTTTGTGTTTTGTCAAAGATCGAATTCTGAAGATGGCGATGCTGATGCGCCCGGACACTCTGCCTCAAGTTTCAGTCATATGCTAATGCACCTATATTTACTCAACTGAAAGCAAAAATTGAAAATGCCGGCGCTTGCTGCCTTTTGCTGCGCACCTGGTGTTCCTTGCATTGTATATTTGGTTTAGCATGTTGTAAATCTTCTGAATAACATGTGAACGAAATTTAGGTTTTATCCCATAGCACTATAAGAATGCTAGTTTCTGCAGATTACATTGTTTGCATGCTTTGTACATCAGCTGATTTTTGTTTAATAAAATTAAGAAATTCTTTATCTGCTGCAATAGTTGTATAACAACTTCTATAACACCTTCCGGTAAGCAATTGCGGAGCATCTTTTGCTTGCTTCTTGTTTTTCTCTCACATGTTTGAGTTTGGATGGAACCCAGAAAGGTCGCAGGGGTTGTAAAAGTCGCGTGGATTTCGTCGTCAAATTTTGTGTTCCATTTTCAACAGATTGGCTACAGTCTGGTTGAAACTTTGGACAGTTGAAGGATAGTGTACTTACTAGAAGCGGTTGCGCGCCTTGCCACGCCGTTTTTGGAACAAGTGTTTGTTCAGTATTGGACTGCTTACATTCAAGACTGTAACTTCTATGGACCGGCTTCTTGTGTCGATGTCAGCTCCCTTTGTGATGACATTTTAACCAGGGAAAAGAATATTCGCCTTGTAAACTTATCTGTAATCACTCGACAAAGAACTTACCAACTGTAGCTAGTTTATACTCCCTCCATCCCAAAATAAGTGTCTAAACTTTATACTAACCTTAGTACAAAGTTATAATCAAGTTGAGACACTTATTTTAGGACGGAGGGAGTATTCAGTAATAGAAGCGAGTCACGCTCTATTATACTTATTCTGGAGCAAGCTAGTTTAGAGAATCGACCATAATTTTGTCAACGCCATTCTAGTTCTACAGTACATTCAATAAGATAAAATGCACCATCAGAAAACATTAATTTTGCCCCTTAGGCATGTCGGCCAAACATATTGTGCCGCATGGTGCATAGGGGATGGCACCCGCAAGGTATGGGTACGGGTGGAGCCACCCCATAACCTTACTCGTTCACCCTAAACTTACCTATCACCCATACCCATACCTGTCAAGGGTAAAACTTTTTCCCATACACATCACCTGACAGGGTATATGGGTACCTGTGGGTAAAAATACCCACATTTACAACACATCAAATTTAACAGAAAATAGTTGTAGAAATCAACATATAATCATAAATTATTAATAGCAATACATTTTAAACAACAATGTACAACAACACATTCTCATAAACAAAAAAATACTTGCCTATAAAGAACCACATAAAAATGTTAAACAACACATAATCATAAATAACAACACATGGTCATACAATTTAAGTTCACAAAATCATGAAAATATAGAGATAATTTGACTGCACATTAGAGGTTTTTACCTAGCACGTTTAGGGGGGAAACTTAATATGTTAGGATATTAAAAAAACACTTGTCAACATTTTAAATGGGTACATGGGTACACGGGCATTGGTTATATGATCCCATACACGTACCCTCTCTACCCGATGGGTATCATATTTTCCCATTTAAGTACCCATGGGTAAATTTATGTCCCATACCGTTACCCTAATAGGGTTTTTACCCGCAGGGTACCCGGGGAATGGGTACCCATTGCCATCCCTGGTGCGGTGTGGAAAACCAAACCAAACGAAAATCAACATTTCCTTAAGGTGACATGTGCTCGTTGATAATGATCACATCATTAAAAAAATACCACAAGGATGGCATCAACATAAACACCACACTAAACTAAATTTTCCAAATAATATTTTTTTGGAAAATTTAGAGAGTGAGTAATAATGGTGAATATATATCATTTTACAAGATGAATTTTGACATTAAAATGATGCTAAAAGGTGATCATCATTAAAAAAATTGCCATGAAATGACATTTAACATTAATGCCACTTGAATTTTTAATACATTTTCCAATTGGTTCGACCGTACTCAAAAATACAAACATGATTTTAGCATAATACTATCAGACAACTAGATTTATTTTCAATGCATAAACACAGAAAAAACTGAAACAATTTAGAAAGCACTAAAGATAAATAAAATGACTGATACCATAATTAGGCCCATTATAACCCACGGAAAAACATTACAAAATTCTCTCATCATTAAAGTAACTTTCAACATAAATTTGGGCTCATATTTCTCATTTGAATAGTGCATAAATAATTTACATTTTCATAATATAACATAAAATACACTAAAAACATTTTCATAACTCAGCCCAAAACCTATCAGTGTTATATATTAACTTAACTGGCCCAACAAATAAATTCACCCAAAAGGAAAACCATTTTCTACTACCATAGATATAGAGTCAAACCAGGCCGTAGCCTGGAGGCGAAATTGGTGAACTTTCTAAATTTCATGAACTTTTTTTCTTAAAATTCGTGATCTTTTTCAACTCCATGATTTTTTCAAAAAGAATCTAAAAAAATTTCATCTGTAGAAAAAACACAGGGTTTTTTCTGTTTGAGACAGAGCCTTTTTTGTTTTATTAGGGGTGTTCGAGACAGAGCCGCGTGGCCATCGATTCATGATGGGCGACACTCTTGTTGGAAGTTGATCTTGGCATGCGGGCCGCTGGATGGAATTCCTATGCCCAAAAGCCCGCAAACCCACCTGTTGACGGCTTCTTGAACCGCCTTGGCGCCCGAACGTAACCGTCTCAACCAACCAACAACTTTCGCTTCTCATCCTCCCCGTCGCCGACTCGCCGGAGCGCCAAGAAACCAAGAACCCACCGTCACCATCCCCACCTCGCCTTCCCTGCTCGGTTTCCCTCTCCACCGCGCGCCTCTGCTCCCCAGCGGCACCGGCCTGCGACCGATGGATCAGTTCCATCACAGCCACCACGTGCGGCTGCGCAACCCCGTGCGCGGCGCGTACCTGCACGCCGACGAGGACGGCCACGGGGTCTCCACCCACCACCGCCGGGATTCGATGAAACACACGGATGAGACCGCGCTCGTTTGGCTGGCCGTCCTGTCGGACTCCGGGGACGAGGTCCTGCTCCAGCACTTCAACGGCCGCTTCCTCCGCGCCAACGGGAGGTACCTCCCCTGGAACGACGGCGCCAGCGTCGACTACATCAGCGACATCCACCGAGTCAGCACTATGATGCACTGGGCCGTGGAGCACGTCCCCGCCAGGGAGGCCATGCCTCCCCTTCCACCTCCGACCGGGGTGAGTGAGCCCGCCATCACCATGCCCGCTTCTTGATTGATTCTCCCCGACTTAATTTCAGCCGCAGAGATCGCAAATTCTTGGCTCTGTTCTTGCCGATTTGCGTCTTCTTTGGCTTCCTGATCTCAAATTCGTATTGCAGCTTCCCTTCCCCGCCGCCATGGTGCCGTCGCGGGTGATCACATACGCGTGGAGGAGCTACCACGGGGACCTCCTCGCTAGCGGCACGATCGTGTTCAGGGGGAGATCCGTGTTCCGCCTGAGGGAGGAGCTGGCCGGGCGGCTGGGCCTGGGCGTGGGCCTCCTTGCAAACTTGGGCGCCGACGACATCGTCATGTGCCTCCCCACATGTGATGCCCGGCTTTTCCCGCTCGTCGTCGCCCTGCCCAACAGCCGCCAGAGCCTCCACGTCGCCATCGCCCTCACCGAAACGCCCAGTGAGAGCCCCTTCCCGCTCTTCTCCTTTGGCAAGAAACTCTTATTTGCACTAGTCTTGATCTTGTCCGGATGTTTTTTTGGGTGTTTCATTTAAGTTGAGCGCTCATCTGCCCGTGCTTGGAAAACAGTCTGAAAAACCTTTGCTGCTGTTTTAGTTAGGAATCTACTGCTGTAGGATTATACTAGACATCAGTAAAAGTTGCTGAATCAAGTCAGTAGGTGCTCAACAGGCACCACATTATGCTTGTCTGAAGGTTGTCTGAAGCCAGTTGTTTGTTGGGGTGAAAATCATTTCATAAGTCAACTAAAGGTTGTCTGATGCCACACTGAACCTTGATATGGCAACTATTGTGCTTTGATTCAGATGATTCAGTTCTCCAATTTAATACCATAAGCCGCTAGTGGAAAACTTTCTGAAGTTGAAAACCCAAATTAGTTCGGCCTGCCTAGTTCAGCTTCATAGAGAAGATCATTTCTGTTTTTTAGCCTACTGTAACCGTAACGCCTGGGCAAAATTCAGGTTCTGTTCCACAACACATTACATTGTTTTGAGGTTTTGTACTTCAGCTTTCCTTTTGATCTTCTTATTTAAACTTGTCGCAGTACCTTTGAAACCTCATGCCTAACTGCTTAACTATTTTTCTGCTAATTCAGCCCACGCGGCGCTGCGGTATGCGGATGTCGATGCAGAGTAGAGAGATGCCAGAGACAGGGCCCCTAGCTAGAAGTCGCCTTCAAAAGCGTCGCCGCCTCGGATACGATGACATTAGAACCCAGTTCCTTCCGTTGAGATATGGGTTCAGGAAAACCCAACATTTAATGTGTTTCTGCTAGCTAAACTTTGGTTTGTTCTTCAGGCAGTATATAAGAAACCTATTTGCGTTGGCATCACGGTTCTAATATTCAGAAACTGTTTGATCAGTGGTATGGCGACATTAGTCTGTAGTGTGTTGACAATGGGCACTATTTAACCGTTGCTACTGCATTTCTCTTAGATGAAGAATCTGGTGTTGACAGGGACACAAATGTGGTGGTTCTTGCAGTGAGTTGAGCACTTGAGTTTCGTTACTCCGCTGAAAGTTTCAGTCCATCAGCAAGAAATGAATTTGTGTTTTACCAAAGGTTGAATTCTGAACGTGGCGATGCTGATGCACCGCGCCCGGACACTCTGCCTATAAGTTTCAGTCATTTTCATTGGCACCTACAGTATAATTCTGAATATGGCGATGCTAATGCACCTATGTTTACTAAGAAAATGAAAATGCAGGCGACTTGCTGCATTTTGCTGCGCGCCTGGAGTATATTTGGTTTAGCACATGTCGCAAATCCTCTGAATAAAATGTGAACAAAATTCAGGTTTGATCCCATATAACACTACAAGAATACTAGTTTCTGCATATTACATTGTTTGCATGCTTTGTACATCAGCTGACTTTTGTTTAATAAAATTAAGAGATTTTTTATCTGCTGCAATAGTTGTATAACAACTTTTGGTAAGAAATTGCGCATCTTTTGATTGCTTCTTGTTTTTCTCTTACATGTTTGAGTTTGGATGGAACACAGAAAGGTCGCAGGGGTTGTAAAAGCCATGTGGATTTCGTCGTTTGTGTTCCATGTTCAAAAGATTGACTACAGTTCGGTTGAAATTTCGCACATTTGCCTTGAAGGATAGTGTACTTACTAGAAGCAGTTGCCCGCCTTGCCGCACCGTTTTTCTCATGGGGTCTCTTCATTAAGTGTTTGTTCAGTGTTGGACTGCTTACATTTGAGACGGTAACTTTTATAGACCAGCTTCTTGTGTCGAGGTCAGTTCTCTTTTCGATGACATTTTAACCAGGGAAAGAATATTCGCCTCATAAACTTATCTCTAATCACTCAAGAAAGAAATTACCAACTGTAGTTAGTTTATTTGAGTAATAGAGCGAGTCATGCTCTATTATACTTATTCTGGAGCGAGCTAGTTTAGAGAATAAACCATAATTTTGTCAACACCACTTTAGGACATTATACTTATTCTATAGTGCATTAAATAAGATAAAATGCGCAATCATAAAACATTATTTTTGCCCGTTAGGCATGTTGGCCAAACATTGTTGTGCTGAATAGTGCGGTGTGGAAAACCAAACCATGCGGAAATCAAGATTTCCTTAAGGTGGCATGTGCTCGTTGATAATGATCACATCATTAAAAAAAGACCACAACTCCACAAGTATGGCATCAACATAAACACCACACTAAAATAATTTTTCCAAATAATAACTTTTGGAAAATTTAGCGAGTGAGTAATAATGGTGAATAATGTATTATTTTACAAGATGAATTTTGGCATTAAAATGATGCTAAAAGGTGATCTTCATTAAAAATGTGCCATGAAATGACATTTAACATTAATGCCACATGAATTTTTTAAATACAATTTCCAATTGGTTCAATTGTATTCAGGAAATTCAAACATTATTTCAGCATAATATCAGACAACCAAATTTATTTTCAGTGCATAAATATATAAAAATTACAGAAACAACTTAAAAGGCACTGAAGATAAATAAAATGACTGGTACCATACTTAGGTCCATCATAACCCACGGAAAAACATTAAATTATCTCATCTTTAAAGTAATTTTCAACAAAAATTTGGCCCATATTTCTCATTTCAACAGTACATAAATAATTTACAATTTCATAATATAGAAGAAATACACTGAAAAACATTTTCATAACTTGCCCCAAAACCTATTGGTGGCATATTAACTTACTGCCCAGCAGATAAATTCATCCAAAACAAAAACCATTTTTCTGCGACCATAGATATAGAGTCAATCTGGGCCGCAGCCCGAAGGTGAAATTGGTCCGTTCTGCGACTGAAGGCCCGACAGCATTCCCGCATGGTTCTCGTTTGTCCGGTCCAATCAGACGGCCTGCGCCGTGCCTTATAGTTGTAAAAAATTCATACTATCTTTGATCGGTTAGTGCAAGTAACGTTATGCAAATGTTTGGCTCAAAACAAAATTTCATGGGACATTTATATTTATGCCACTAATTTGCGTCCACTCTCAGAATTACCGTTAACTTTTTGATGTGCTCAAATTTGCCCCTAAAAAGTATTTTAGGTTATGAGAATGCCCTTCTAGCTGGCCACAGTTGTTTCATCGAAACTTTAAAAATTCATAACAAATTCATATGAACTCAGAAGAATGCAAATAAGATAGCAAAACATTCATAAAAATATCACCTATACATGCGATGTGGTCAACCGAGTTGGGCTAGGAAACCGATGCGCGCGCGTATTGTGCGATGTAGTCCATGGTGGTCGACATGATTTTTAGTGTGTACGTGGAACATTTTTCTCATACACGTCGAACATTTTTCAAGTAACGATGTACTACTTTTTCTTCTCAAATACATGTTTTGAACACCTTTTCAAATATATGTTGATTTATTCCTTTTCTCTTCAACGAATGTTGACATTTTTTTTCATAAACACCGTACAGTTTTAATACATGTTTCGTATTTTTTAAATACATGATTAGCATTTTTAAAATATACGTTTTAATGTTTATTTTTTAAACAAATGTCTACATTATTTCCATATAGATCGTACCTTTTATGTGCACATCTGGAACTTTATTTATATATGTTAACCATTTTTTCCAAATACAAAACAATTTTTTTTTTCAGATTATTATATTGTTGGAAACTTTTTTTGAATACAAATTCAATAATATACTTTTTGCAGCATATATTTTACATTTTGTTACTCAAATAAATGGTCAAAGTTTGATAAAAATATGACGAGCCCTAACAAATCGGGAGGGAGGTAGTAGTACAAAAAATAAGAGGGGCCTTAATAAGGGAGACATGTCTACATTTATGTGCACATATCAGTGATCGATGAGTAGATGGATCATACGCGTAGTATGTGCGTGTATGTGTTTATAGAGTTGAGTGTAAGCGTGAGTATATGCGTGTGTGTTGTGTTTAGAAAAATAGATAATTTATGCCCACATATGCATCATCAAATAAAAGTCAGAGTTGCAAATGCATACTCAAAATCACTGCAACAACCAGGAAATACCCAAGCCTCTAAATCTAGGGAAGTTTACCTTCTCAGGTTTCACCACGTGTTTGATAGCGACGTGAGAGCCTATCAAGTGCAGACACGTGGATTAAATTGGGATGTTGCGGTGTACATTTATGTGATGATTGTAGGCCTTTCGTGAAAATTTTGTTAACTGATTCGCATTTTCTCGTGTGCACTTGGGTGTCTTCAGCGATTTTGGTTCAGATGATTGTTTGATCTAGACGTCCCACTGTTTCTAAACGGCTGCCGCTCATCGATTAATCTAGACACGCCACTGTTATACCTTTCGTGTTTGTTTTGGTTTCCTTTTTCCCATCTTGTCGTGGGTTATAAATAGGACTTCTTCTTGTTGTATCTCAGTTGTTCTGTAAGCTTTGTTTCTTCCTCTTCGTTTGCATTGATTGCATGGTTGGTTCTTCCTCCAGCCATAATGGTGTTGTGGTTGGTCGTCGCTCGAGCTCACCTGGTGTCTCTGCATGCTTCACTCCAATCCCAGTAGCGTCTACATCTCCTCGCCGTCGCCCACGCCTGGCCGTAGGCCGACACTCCTCGCCGTTAGGCTCCCACCCGCTCCTCGGGCACTGTCCCCCATCTTCTGTCTACCAATTTCTCTTCTATCTTGCGCCGTCGCGTCCATCGCCACCTCCTTTCTAGGGTTGTTGGCGTCGTAACGCAGCTTGGCTGGTGTGTACCGTTGCTGGCGTTACGTGGGATGCGACGGCCAGAGGGCATGCAGACTGCCGAAAACAGGCGCCGCGGGCGAGGGTGTGGGGGCCGTGATCTGTCATTACGTGCGACTATCTCCACTATAGAAAGAAAAAAAAAAAAGAGAGGATCAAATTTTCTAGTAAATACTAGAAAAAAAGGGCTTTCTACATAGGGATCGTAAAAACAACGATTTTTCCCTATCAGCTGTAGGAAGGAAGGACACTTCACGAGAATCAAAAAACGAAGAAAGTATGGCCTATACTACTACTCTATGGATAAAGTTTCTCAAATTGATAGAGAAAGCACCGTAAAGATCAATTAGTGAGCGACTGGGTCGATACAACTAAAAAAAACTGCTTACTTATCCCATGATATGGGGCAAAATTTAGGAATCCGCTTATGTAATAGAGCCGATCCACTAAGGGATTAAGCAGCGGTGTAGTATCAGATCCCAAAGATAGTAAGTTCTTTTTTCTTTCTTATGGAAAAAAGTCTTTTTCAAGGATTCTATAGAGATTTCATATATGAAACCGGGATAGTTACCTCTCAGAAAATTTGAACGAAGGCTCTATATCTATCTATGCTTCATTCTTCTGAAGGTGGGAAAAAAGATCAAACTGATTATTGATAAAAATTAGGGTTTGAAACTTAGGTAATTAATTTCTTCTGCTTAACCCAAGAACAAATTGGATCGATTTTTGATAAATCGAATTCAGTTAAGATAGGGGAAATTCAGATAGCAATTTCTGAGCCGTATGAGGTAGGAAACTCTCAAGTACGGTTCTAAGGGAAGGAACTTCCTATTCCGACCGAGGAGAACAGGCCATTCTACAGGGTGATTCGGAAATTGCGGAAGCTTGGTTTGATCAAGCTGCTGAATATTGGAAACAAGCTATAGCGCTTACTCCGGGAAATTATATTGAAGCACAGAACTGGTTGAAGATTACGAAGCGCTTTGAATTTGAATAAGACCATGCTCCTTCTTTTTCATAAAATGGGTGGTTTGGTTGTTGATCCATTAATCAAATAAATTAGGTCGTAAGATCGAATCAAGAATTTCATTATATCCATTTCTTATACCTTCTATTTTATATGATATTTCATAAGAATAAACCATAGGGATAGGGTCTAGAATAGAAGTAATAAAGTGAATAAAAAGAGGGGGCAATCTAAATATTGCTAATATATTAGGACCATCTTATTAATAATTCTAATGAGTTATCTTGGAATTTAGAATCAAATAAAAAACCCTATATTATGCTCAAGGAAAGTAGATATAGATAGGAGCTTATGCCCTCAAAAAAAATACACTAGTTTCTTAAATTAAAAATAAAAAAGATTTTTTTCTTACGTCGAGAAATATTTGTTTTTCAAGATAAACAATGTCCGTTAGGCACCTAATCTTTATGTCATAATAGACCCGAACACTTGCCTCGGATTGACTTCAATATATAATTGCTCCAGTGAATAACTAAAAAAAAAATAGAAGGATGGTAGATAGTAAAGAAAAGAACTAATCACAATATCTATCTTTCAAAATCTATCTTTCAAAATCTATCTTTCAAAATATATATCTTTCAAAGATTCACTAAAAAGACAGTTGGCGGGTCTCTTTGTATGTCTTGTCCGGAAAGAGGAGGACTTAATGATTATTCGTTCGCCGGAACCAGAAGTAAAAATTGTTGTGGATAGGGATCCTGTAAAAACATCTTTTGAGGAATGGGCCAGACCCGGCCATTTCTCAAGAACACTAGCTAAGGGCCCTGATACTACCACTTGGATCTGGAACCTACATGCTGATGCTCACGATTTCGATAGTCATACTGGTGATTTGCCCCGGGGTGTATGGCATACCTTTAGTGCTCATTTCGGGCAACTTTCCATTATCTTTCTTTGGTTGAGTGGCATGTACTTTCATGGCGCCTGTTTTTCCAATTATGAAGCATGGCTAAGTGATCCTACTCACATTTTAATTTATAGTATTTTAATTGATTTCAAAAGATATTTTGAACAAGCATCCTGGTCACTCTGCAGTTCATGATGAGCACCACTGAATTTGAAGGACCATATGATAAAGGGTGTGACTGACACTCATTTAGATGAGAATAAAATCTGCATGATAAACTATCTTAGTCATGTTGTGATATTTTATCCTGCCTAATAATATGTTACTTTACACGTGAAGGAGCCTTTTCCATTACTTTAATTCCGCGTAGCTGCGTGCATGGGTCGTTCATCGCATGATCCATGTACGTGGTCACCTTGACCACGCACGTCCTTCCTGCACAGACTATGCACGTGGTCACACCAGTGATGCGCGCCCGTGACTAAGCTATGGTCGATGATCCATACTCTTCCCTCCTTGCATGATCCATACACGTCGCCAACTTGGCGACGGGCGTTCCCTTTCATGGGCTCAATGTACTTGGTCACATTAGTTTGTTTTTGTTTTTGTTTTAGGCGCATGTTAAATAAAAATACTTTGCTTATGCAAAAAAATGCATGAAAGAAGAAAAAATTATTAACTACATACGATGTATATATAATTCCGACTATTTGTTTCTCTTAACTACTTCATCATAGGAGCTAATCCAATGGGAGGCTACACCAGGCCATCTAATCTGGCAATGACCCGCGCCACGTTCGGCAAAATAAATTATCCCTACTAGAGATGTGTCATCCTCCCATTTTTTCCCACATCCATAGTTTTCATGCGATCATCTGGCATCCTAAAATAACAACACTTATTACAAAGAAGAAACATAATCCATATAACCGTATGGTAACGACGGGCGCGGTGTGCCGCCGCGCGGTGATAAGCTAGTACATATACTAAACCTGGCCAGGTTTCCTTTTCCTTGTTTTCTTGACCTTTTCCTATCAGTAAAAATCGGGCCAGTGGGGAGGCGACACCTTATTTAGTGAGGGATCTGGCTAGGTAGGATCTTGGGTGTGCCCAATGATTTTACATGGGATTGAGACATTTTTTTTGTTGTATTGTGAGTTTGTGCTTGAGTGCATGTATCTGATTTGACTACATAGATCAAATGGATCTTGCTGACTAGCATTTTTGGCAGTTTGTGTATGCAGCGCCTGCCTGTTGGTTGCATTTGCATGTCCAGAATTGTCTCGGCCATCGCGGATTTGTGTGGGCAGGTGCAGCTTTTTTCCCTTCCATGTGTTGTTGGTTATACCTAGCGCCACGTTGTATGATGCTGTAATAATTTTAGCACTTTTCTCCCCATCTACCCACGTCTGTCTCGAAGGCAAATATCGTGCACGGCTGAACCACCGCTTCACCGCCATATGAACCTAAAAGTTCTGCCCTGCCGTTAACTCCCAGCATCGCCATTCCTCAGTCCGCCGTGGAGTGGCGGTAGCCCATCCAACCCGTTTGCGCTTCAAGCTCGCGGCTGCTGCGATCGACCTCGAGTTAGCCGTCTTCACCTTGACCCTCTCTCCTCTATGATGGATCACAGGGCAAAAATCTGATCTGAAGAACTCAATTTCAAGCTAAGCAAA
>NW_024119844.1:0-18415 GCF_003073215.2 Triticum urartu
CCCTACACAACTTATTTTGATATTGTTCTTCAATGGTCGGTATTTTTCATACTCCCAGACTTTGAAGGTCTTAATTTTGTACCTTTTTAATTTTTTATTTAAATTTATAGACCAGTTTGCTCCCAATAGAAGCATGGATTACATCACCCTACATAGAGAGAAAACATCAACAAACTTTGGAAAGGGTAAATTGAAGAGACATTATATATGTAATACTTGCACATTTTTGTCTAATAAAATCATATCAGTGCTAATGAGTTCATTAGTTGATAAGTTAATTGCGTCCCAAAGTCTTAAAAATTTGACTTTTATTCTCCATGTCTCATTTCCAGTAGTCGATGCATTCAATGGTGTGTGTGCCATAATCTTTGAGGCCCTAAAAATATAAGAACAAAATGTTGATTGATAAAGTAATTAATATAATGACATGCAAGCTCTATAAATACAAAATATTTTTGTTGCTTTTAGATTAGCACCGCCTACAGTGTAATTTAAGTATTATTGATCCATTAATAGGTTTGATCTATAATATGAACACCATCTGATGAACCATATATGGTTAGCTTTATCGTAGCAAGCAATCCCACTTGTTTCTGTTATAGTTGTACAATTCTAGACTTCGATTGTATGTTGTCTTAACGTGGAAACACTGGAAACAACATCCATGGGATTAGCCTTCTGTAGATGAGTCTATATGAAATCATAGTATATGAATCAATATAACTTTATTAACAATTGGTCTTAAATTTGTTTCAGATGGAGCTGCTGGAATTATGACAGGAACCCACCATAGCATCTGAGGTTGACCAAATACAAGAACCATCTATGTATGTATAGATGAGTCTATATGAAATCATAGTAGATGAATCAACACAATTTTTATTGACAAATGTTTTTTATTTTTGTTTCAGATGGAGCTGCTGGCATTATGAAAGGAAACTACTATAGCATCTGAGGTTGATCACACATGGAAACCATCTATGTATGTTTCTCCATATCTGTTTGTACATAATGAAACTTGTGAGCTAACATGTGAAATCTTTTTAGATTAGCATTGTCGATAGTATAATCTAAGTATCATTGATCCATTAATAGGTCTGGTCTATAATATAAACACCATCTGATGCGCCATATATGTTTCTCTATATCACAACAAGCAACATCCATGTCATAGGCTTTTGTAGATGGGTAAAAAGTATGAACCTGGCACCATTAAGACATGAACCCACACCTATAGGATTCTATGTAATCAACCTTCTAAGGTAACATGTCAAATATTTTTAGATGAGGACTGCGAAGAGCATAATTGAACCATCATTGATCCATTAATCGGTATCATTTATAATTTCGTGCATATTGAACTTACTTGACATTTCCTGATTAGTCGACAGAGCTGTCCTGTGGCTACTGGAGGAAGACAATTCTGAAGTTGATCTCGAAGTTTATATCGCCAGAGGAAGATGATGTGGGAGGAAGATGATGTAGAAGTTGTAACCTAAAATATCTAGGATAATGAACCCATGAGGTTGTGGGGAAGGTCTTATATGGATGGTTAAGTTTCTCATGTTTGCACGATGGAAAAAAAATCAGATTTTGTCTGGTCACATATTCTGTTTGGAGAGATATGATAGTTTTGATTTCTTTAGGCACATTAGACCCTTTTTTTTCTGGGATGGCCTCATCGATGATGGCATAGTCCATCCCGTATGCGTCTAATGGCCCAATATGTATGTTTTTTCTTTTAATGATGCATGTGTGTTTCTGATCCCTCACGGGATGGTCCAACCATTGGGATTGTGGCTGGGATTGTGAAAATCAACGTGAAGCTGTCATTGGACGCTATGGACCCACCTCATTTACAAACATCTAATGGTTGGACTTATCTCTATTCTGGCCCACCTGGTTTACAAAAATATAATGGTTGTTTTTTGTTGTCTCACGACATGGACCCACCTGGTTTACGAAGATCTAATGGTTGGACTTTGTTGTATCACATAATTAAAGGTCGAATCTTTCTAATTATTGTGTAATTTACTAAGATAATTATCTTTATTCTGATGACCCATCAAGTACTTTTTATATAGATATAGATATATGATAAAAGTTGACCTGGGGCCATTGCTTTCACTAGAGGATTCTGTCTAGAAAATAGCATACAGTGGGTAAGCAAATTACTATTGGGAAGTTGACAGAAAAGCAAATAATTATGACAATATCCAAGGCAATGATCATATATAGGCATCATGTCCGAGACAAGTAGACCAAAATGATTCTGCATCTACTACTATTACTCCACACATCGACCACTATCCAACATGCATCTAGAGTTTTAAGTTCATAAGAATAGAGTAACGCCTTAAGCAAGATGACATGATGTAGACAAAGTAAACTCACGTATAAATAAACCCCATCTTTTTATCCTAAATAGCAACAATGCAATACGTGTCATGTTGCCTTCTGTCACTGGGATTGAGCACCGCAAGGTCGAACCCATTACAAAGCACCTCTCCCATTGCAAGATAAATCTATCTAGTTGTCCAAACCAAATCAATAGATCGAAGAGTAATATGAAGCTATAGTAATCATGCATAAAAGAGTTGAGAGAAAACTCAAATAATATTCATGGCTAGATCTAATCTTAAACTCATAATTCACGGAATCCCAACAAACACACCACAAAAAGTCATTACATCAAATATATCTCCAAGAACATCAAGGAGAACACTGTATTGAAGATCAAAGAGATAGAAGAAGCCATCTAGCTACTAACTATGGACCCGTAGATCTGTGGTAAACTACTCACGCGTCATCGGAAGGGCAGCAAGGTTCATGTAAAGCTCATCCATGGTTGATTCCCCCTTCGGGAGAGTACCGGAGAAGGCCTCCAGATGGGATCTCGTGGTTTTGGAACTTGTGGCGGTGGAAAAAGTATTTCAGGTGGCTCTTTGATGTCAGGGGAATATTTGAGTATTTATAGAGGTGGAATTAGGGTTGGATGTGCCACGAGGGGCCCACAAGCCTCAGGGGTGCGCCCCTAGGGCTTGTCACTCCCTCGTGGATCTTCTGGTCTTCTCCCGAACCTTCTAGGGTCTCTTCTGGCCTAGTAAAAAATAATCCAATTTTTTTCTCCGTTTGGACTCTTTTTTATATTGATTCCTAAAAAGCCAAAAACAGGTAAAAAAACAACAACTAACACTGGGCACTAAGTTAATAGGTTAGTCCCAAAAAATGATATATAATGACATATAAAACATCCATGATTGATAATATAATAGCATGGAATGATAGAAAAATTATAGATACATTGGAGACATATCAAGCATCCCCAAGCTTAATTCCTGATCGTCCTCAAGTAGGTAAATGATAAAAAAGAATTTTTCGTGTGGAATGCTACCTATCAAATTAATCATGTAATTTTCTTCTTTGTGGCATGGATATTTGGACTTGAGTGTTTCAAAGCAATAGTCTATAGTTTGACATGAAATCATAAATACTCAAGTTTACCAACAAGCAACCATGTCTTTCAAAATATCAACACTAAGGAAAGTTATCCCTGTCCCATTATGCTCACTCATTGATCCATTCATGAAACACACTCTAGTTGGTTCTTTGTAAGAGAAGATGGATACTCATAATAATTTTTTTTGCATAAAAGTAAATAGATAGGCCCGTCGTAGAGAGAAGCAGAGATTTATAGAGGTGCCAGAGCTCAAAGTTTAAAATAGAGATAATGTTTTTAGATAGGCATGCTTTTCCTGTCAAGGAAAACGACCGAGAATTCCCAATATCTTCCATGCTAGACACATTTTAGGCGGTTCCCAAATAGAAAATAAAGTTTATTTCCTTTCCACCATTCTTTCACAATCCTTAGCTAGCCGTATCCATGGGTGCCTTCCATATCAACACTTTCGAAGGAATATATTGTTGTTATTTTCATTTCGGGACTAGGCATCCCTATTACCTTGCCACTTTCTGGTGCAATGACAAGTTAATAAACACTCATCGTGAGAATAGCACACCTAGCATGGAAAATATTAGCCACCCCCTGCCGCTTCATAAGCGATACGGGCATAGAAGACAGATTTGTTCCAATGATTAGAGTTAGCACATGCAAATTTACTTAGAACGAAATGTAAATACCACATAAAGGTAGGTATGGTGGACTCATTTGTTACAACTTTAGGTTTAAAGAATTGGATGAACAAGCAGTAATTTTGCTTAGTACAAGTGGAGGCTAGCAAATAGATTAAGAAGCAACCAACCAAAAAACGAAAATGGTCATAAACATGCATTGAACATAACTAACATTGAATTGTGCACCATAGGTAGGATGTAACTTTGTTGCATAAATATTGACTTTACGTGCATGCATAGGGAGTCACAAACCTTAACACCAATATTCTTACTAAAGCACAATTACTCAGTAGAATAACTAACATATTATCAACTCCATATCACAAAACTATTGCAAGGAATCAAACTTATCACATCCAATGATCTATATGGAAGTTTTTATTATATCCCTCTTGGATATTCATCACTTTGGGACCAAATTCATATCTTGTGCAAATTACCATTGGTATTATCAACTCTCAAAAAGATACGAGTGGAGCATGATAGTTCATTTATTTCTTTAAAATATAATCACCGTTGTGCTCAAAAAGATATAAGTGAAGTACTAGAGGAACTGCCTGGCTCAAAGGATTTAAGTGAAGCACATAGAGTATTCTAACAAATCATGATAAATGTGTGGCTCTCTCAAATAAGTGTATCCAGGAAAGATGATTGTGAAAAACTAAAAAGCAAACAAATCAAAGACTTATATAATACACGACGATCCAAGCAAAACTCATGATATGTGACGAATAAAAATATAGCTCCAAGAAAAATTACCGATAGTCGGTAGAAGAAAGAGGGGATGCCTTCTAGGGCATCCCCAAGCTTAGTTTCTTTGGAGACCTTGAATATTACCTTCGGGTGCCTCAGGTATCCCTAAGCTTAGGCTCTTGCCACTCCTTATTCCTTCATCCATCGCGATCTTACCCAAAACTTGAAAACTTCAATCACACAAAACTCAACAAAACCTCGTGAGATTCATTAGTATAACAAAGCAAATCACTACTTTAAGTACTATTGCAAACCCATTCATATTTTATTTTTGCATTATACCTACTGTATTCTAACTTCTCCATGGCTTATACCCCCCGATACAATCCATAGTTCATTAGAATAAGCAAAACAATGAATCAAAAACAGAATCTATCAAAAACAGAACATTCTATAGCAATCTGAACATTGACCATACTTATGTAAGTCCAAAAATTCTAAAAAATTAGGACAACATTGTAAATTTGTATACAAATCATGTGTAAGAAATTGAGAATTTTATCACGCTCTAGCAAAGTTTTACAGTTCTGCTACTGGATGAAAAAGTTTCTCTTTTTGCACAGAATCAAAGCAACTATCTTCCAAATCATCCCAAAGACTTTACTTGGCACAAACACTAATTAAAACACAAGAAACACAATCATAACAATCATAATGGTAGCATAATTGTGGGCTTATTGAAAAACAGAAAAATAAACAAGAAAATTAAAACATAAATATTGGGTCGCCTCCCAAGTAGCACTACCATTTTAGGCCCTAGCTAGTTATAATGCATAGTTTCAAGTGTTGTCATCTTTATTATTCTTTTCTAAGGATGCATTCTCATCAGGAGGCTTTTCAAAGATAATATGAAACACATCATCCATGGGAATTTTAGCATTACTAACTTGACCATCCTCAAATCCCTCTTGACTCCCCTTTACAATCCAAGAATACTGTTTATTAATACCATTGAAAACTTGTTGGATTATATTTAAGGTAGGGGCCTCCTTTTTAGTATTCTCATCAAAAGTATGATCATCGCAAATAAATATCTCAACAAGCAATGACTATTGTATAAAATCTCATCTATCACTGGGTTTTCCTGATTCATACCGTAAAAATCAAAGATTTCTCTAGCTTCCCGCACTATGAAAACAAATTCATTCATCAGGACAAGGGTAGCTATCTTTTTAGCCTAAGGATTTTTTATATGTGGAAATTCATAAAACAATCTTTGCAAGGTAGGATGGGTACGGATAAATCTTCTATCAAGTTTAAGAACAAGTTAGAAATAGCTTCGGCATATTTTTGGTTCTTTTCAATATAGGAGCCTCATCACAAGCCAAAGTTCCAATGCAATTAACTTGGATAACGTTTTTTCCTATAATATTCCCATGTCCCATCACAAAAGTTTTAGCAACTAAATTGGTAGGAATTTCAATTTTAGGAGTTTTTACGTCCTCACTTTTTTCCATACCAAAATCAGCCACGATAGCAATCTCAAGCAAGAAAACAAGGAAACACGCAAAAAGGAAAACGATTTTTTTTTATTTTTTGTGGAAATGTAACTAGAGGCAAATGACAAATAATGTACATGCAACGACATGAAAGTTTATGCGTAGGTACTTGATAGATGTTGATGATGTCTCCCCGACAACGGCGCCAGAAATTCTTCCTGCTACTTGTGAACCGCGTTGGGATTCCCCCGAAGAGGAGAGGATGATGCAGTATAGTAGAGATAAGTATTTTCCTTAGTTAAGAACCAATGTTATCAATCCAGTAGGAGAACCAAGCAACACCTCGATAGTAGCACCTGCACACAAACAACAAATCCTTGCAACCCAACATGAACAAGGGGCCGTCAACCCCTCGACGGTTACCAGCAAGATTAAATTTTATGGTGATAGATACATAGATCAAACAAAATACAAATAAAATAAATAAAGTAAAAAAGCAAGAAGGTATTTTTGGATTTAATATATGATAAAAGTAGACCCAGGGGCCATAATTTTCACTAGAGGTTTCTCTCTTGAAAATAGCATACAGTGGGTAAGAAATTATTGTTGGGAAATTGATAGGACAGCAAATAATTATGACGATATCCAAGGTAATGATCATATATAGGCATCATGTCCGAGAGAAGTAGACCGAAATGATTCTGCACCTACTAATATTCACTACAAAAAAACACTTCTGTGATGATACGTGTTTGTTAGAGTAGGTCACGTTTTCGGTCATCCATGTACATCCATGACGATTTTGTGACAGAATCAAGATACTCATAGCTATGCTGTCGTAGAAGTGTTCCATGACAATACTCAATTTTTCATCATGGAAGTGTGTTAGGACCGAGAGTATATTGACCAGAGGTGGGTGAATGGGAGATTCAAATTTTCTTTCGAAAGCTTTGATTCTTAATCCACACACCGCAGCGGAATAGAATATGTAGAGAAATGCACTAAATTAGATTTCTTCATGAGAAGCATATTCATCAAGAAAGGCATTTACAACAGAGCGAGCTTGATTGATAATAAGTTTAACTACGATGAGAGTTATGCAATAGGTAAACATGTGTAACAGAATGAAGCAAAAGATAACAACTACTGAAGAAAATACACTCTCAGGGTTACACTAAATAACAAGGATACAGACACATGATGTAGGATACAAGACAAAGATAATGAAAAGATAAGATATTACAACACACAATGGAAATATAGAAGAACAATGATCAAAGAGTCTAGTGGCACAGAGCACGAATGAAAATTACTGAATGAATTGCCGTAGAGTAGATATAACTAGTGGTGCTCGATGGCGACAAGAGATTTGGTAGACCAGTTCACCCTTCTGCCAAAGGGTTGCGTCTGGTTGGAGGGGCTGTGACTTAACACAGAAGATAAACTCTCTTCACCCTAGACTCCTTCAACATAGAGCTGATCAGACTCAGATTCATTTCACTCATGGTAGATCCTTGTCGGCGATCTCCAATCCTTTGGTCGACCTTCGCAAACCACAATCAGTCTTGGTTGCTGAAGATCAGGCTCGGTGAAGACAATGACTCTTCATCACTCGAAGCCAAACCTATCCGTCTAGAGAGTGTGCAGCTCTCACGAGTAATAGGCACAAGAACCGTCACTCAGAACTGTCATGATGCTAAACCACTATCTAAGTTTGGGCTCTTTGTTTTCTCTCGGTGGATCTTAAACACAAATAACTCAGAGAGGGGTAGCTCAAATCATTCTTCTCAGAAATCTGAAGCGGAGCAGCCAACGGATAATGTTGGAGCAGGGTGGCTATTTATAGCCGCAACCTTCCTAGATGGGAAATGACCAAATTGGACATCGTCCTCATCCAATAGCCGAATGACACGATTCCAATTGTTGTATTTGAGCACTGCAATAACATTCCTTGCGGAACAAGAAATGATAACTCCTCTGTCTGAGGCAAACCTCTCGCAGCGAAGAAGGACACAGTCTCTTGTTGGCAAGTATTTACTCGGAGCACAAAGAGATTTCTCTTGCATTTTTCATAGGTTGTAGCTAAGCGTCGCAGCTGATCTAAGAAATGAGAACCTATAGCCCTCTTAATAGTACAGAGGTCCTATGACTCAAAAAGGCTAAAAGAAGAAAAACACAATGAATACTACGCCTTCATTTTGTCTTTGACTTCGATCGCTGTAGTCAATTTCTTTGGACGACGGTATTGAAACAGAAAGCTTCGCCATCTCAGTAAATCTTTCGAGGGGTTGATTTATTCACATTAATCTTCTCGACTATATCTCTTCATCAGACGTAGCTTGTTCTTCTCTACAGTGTAGATATACTTCGAGGCAGTTCCTTGAACTCAGTACCAAAGACAACATTCTCTTTGGTTGTGTATGGACTTTTCTCTCTATGTGCACTAGCAAACATATTAGTCCATACCTGTTTTTGTCAACAATATACAAAACTCGAGGTAGGCAGATATTGCACCAACAATCTCCCCCTTTTTGGATGATTGTTGAGAAAATCGATCACATCGAATGATAGATAGTGAATGGAATGTAATGTGAAGAATAATGAAATTCAAGAGAGGTTTATCAAGATAATATATTCTTCACCTTAAGTTATGATTCGGTCCGGAAAAATAAACTTCTCTTCATATGAGTGTCATTGATAAAGATTTCATACTGGAGTTCTTTCAATGCACTCTACGGTGTCTGAGGTAGTTCCTGTCACCAAAAACTTCGACAAGCCTTAGAAGAGTGGTGAGTTTTTGAGACATGGATACATCATGAATGTTTTCTCAGAGAACAATTTTGAATCCACATGAGACAAAATTTTCCTGCATGTTAGATGTATAATAAGATCAAAACAGGATCGAATGATAGTTCATAGCTCAGAGTGGATAAGCTTCGAAGAAGCTTTTCCTTGTAATTTGGTGAAGCATATGATATCCAAGAGAAACACTTGGTCAGCCACAGATAGCCTTCACAAGGCATTTGTGCATCGACTGACTATATTTTCGTGCAAGGTTAGGTATTGATAAATAGCAATAAGAGCATATCCAACCATAAGTTATGAATCACACAAAGCTCCAATATAATATCATCACTTGATGATTCTCTGTTCGCCGAGGAGAATTGATGTGTCCCTGTAAGAAGAATAATCGTCTGTGATATCATTCACAGGACAAAAATATTTAACGGTACCCGCAGACAAATAATATGAAGCAAGTAGTATTGTAGGCGGGGGTAATTAACACTACATGACGACTGAAGTTTTAACACCACATGCGGTGCGATAAGGTTCTGAAGAAAGTTGTTCGAAGAGAAACCAAATAAGAGTTCGAAGCAAAACACCCTGAAACCTCGATAAACTATCACTCGAAGTTATTCTCCCCCTTTTTGTCAACAAGTGTCAAAAAGGATAGAGAGTTCACACGAGGAATCACTTTGAAGGAGTATCTTCTGAGTCAGAATTTATATCACTTGAACAACCAGAATCAAAAGAATGTGGAATGGTCGAGGCAGAAGCAGGAGTTGCAGTCTTGGGTCTGAGGGGCTTCGAGGGATTTTCATCCGGCTTGAAGATCCGTGTGCTTGATGTGTCTTTGATTTCATCATCGTGGTTCTAAATCAGCAGTTCAGTTGAAGCAGAATGTTTTGGGAGCTCTGGAGTTTGTCTTCGGACACGCGAGACTGCAAGAAGATCCTGATAGTGAATTTCCTTGTGGAGACCTTTCTTGGCTAGATCCTTCCGAGAGTAATGCCTCCTCACCAAGGTCCAAGATCTCTTACTTGCATCCTTCTCATGCAGAAGGATTTGCTTGGTGTGATGGTGAAGCAGATTCAGCTCAGCCAACAATTCCTTCTTTTCCTTCCGATCCATCCTGATATGCCTCTCCAAGGTCTGCTGTGTGCGAGTGCAAATTTCATACAGCGATGGATTTTCCTCTCGAGGAACTTCAACTTTGGCTACTTTGATCTTCGGTGCATGTTCAGATGCTAAAGCATTTGCATCCATGTCAATAGGTTCCTTTCCCTTTTTGTATTCCTTCACTATGCGCAGTGTGTCACAGACAGGTGGCATGAAAACTTTTTATGCATAGGCCCAGAAGAATTTTTCATTTGTAAGCTGCTTAATGGCATACATGATCCAAGGAGCATCACGCTTGAGTGACTGAGGGGTATCTGCAGCACATGCGAGATTCTGAATGAATAAGTCAGGAATATCGAATTTGATACCCTGAGTAATTGACACCAGAGAATTTCTTAATGCTTTTGATCGAGTCGGGCCGATTGGTTGGCATAATAGTATTGCACAGAATGTGGAATAGCACTTTGTTGTCATAGGCCAACTTCTTCGGGTCAACATCGATGCATTCATCACCCACCAAAGCGGGATCCATCAGGAAATGGAGTTGAGCATCAGACACTTCCCAAAAAAGCAGTCGGTGTTCTCTCTCAACTTCAAATTCGCACCGCGGCAAATTAATCGGGGCCAGAAAATGATTTGCCAAGCATTTGATTCTTTCTCTGCCTGTCATCCATTCGAGCGTCCATCATGAAGTGTTTTCCATCTGCCCTGTAATGTACATCGTGGCATAGAACTAATGAATAATCTATTTGTTTCATCCATGGTTGAAATGCATGAAACCCTTCAGAAGAGCATGCTCAATATGGTCAAGGGCATTGTGGAAGCAAGATATTCCTTCGAGCTTGGCGAAGTTTAACATCTTGTGATTGAAAATCCTATGCTTGCCAAACAAGATCCAAGCATAGTATATTGCCTGACCCTCTGTCCAGAACCTCGGTGAAAGAGATGTTCTTTCTCCTTCATAGGGGCTCACCCCAAAGAATGAAAGCTTTGCTGAAGCTCCTCATTGAAAGCTGGGCCATAGGGGCCATACTCAGATGAAAATAGCGGGAAAGATTCCTGAGGATTTTTCCGATACACTTCTGCACTAATTTCCATCGGTTGAACATCATCAGCAAAGGCATTCTCATTAGAGGGTTGTAGAGACACATGAGCGGTGATATCCTTCTCTCAAGCAGACGGCATGGCATCATCAAATCGTTGATCATTTCTCTTTGCTAGAACACCTTCAGCGGCTTTCTCAGACTCAGGCTCAAGGGCCTTTTCTTTCGGTGATTCATCGATTGGTGGTGGAACAAAAACTTCTCCAGCCTGCTGCGGCATCACCGGTGGTAAGACTTGGTGGGACTAAATAGGTGGTGCAACTTCTTCATCCTTTTTCTCGTGAGCCATGGGCTCTTCAATCTTCTTTCCTTCATGTTCCAGCTGTGAAGCCAAGGAACCAGGAGCAGGGTCAACCTCCATCGGGGTAGGAGCACCAAATGAGGAGACCGTTGAGGCGGTACTTTGGGCAGCAGCTTGCTCCCCCTCACCTTTCTTCCTCAGTGGGTCCGGAGGGTCCATCTCGAATATCCTTCACAAGTAAAGTGACTGACTTTTCCATCTCAATTTCTTCATCAATCTTCTCATCAGGAGCACTTTGCTCGGGAACAGTCATAACTTCATCAGGATTAACAAGATAGATATCCACAACATCTGCTTCTTATTCGACTGAGGTAGGAACTACCACAGCCTCAACTTGTTGTTCGATAGCTTCCTCGAGATGAGGCGATAGTGGAATCTGTTGAAGTGGTGCACTTGAGTCAATAGGAGCATTAGTAGAGGCAGATTTGACATGCCTGTCCTTAACTTCTTTTGGCTTATTTGCTCTGACCTGAGCTCTAAGACATTTCTCTTCTTTCTCCCTGCGTCGAGCAATATTTTCCTGATGCTGAATCTCTTCGATTCTTCTTTTACAAAGCTAGGAGACATCTGATGAGGACATCAATACCATTGTTACATCCACAGCCTCTGCTACTATACATACTGGACCAATTACTAGAGCTCGCGCATGCCAATTGAATTATCAGGTACTTTTGTTTCTTGGTAACGATTCTAATGTTCATGAGAATATGATGCTGCCTAAATTGCATACATTTGTCTTGCTTACAAATGAAGGGCCTAGCTTGGACAAGAAAGATGAACCTTGGAACAAGTTCAAGCGTGGAGATGGTGGCATGTGCAAGGGGATCCAGAACGGAGTTACAAGTGATGATTTCAGGACTTTGAAGCCACCATAAGGAGTGCATGAAGCCTTGCACGAAATATACAAGATGCCACTTCATAAATTTCCTCCAGAGGCTATTTTAAGTGCTGCGTCACCTTATTAGTGGGCCAGGCCCATGTATATTCGAAATACTTAAGTATAGGCTGTTTTTAGAGTCCGTATGTGTGGGGAAACAAGAGTTAGGGTTGGTTTCGGACCCCTCCACCAAGGGCCACGAAATTCCCCCTCTCTCCTCCATATATACACCTCTTAGAGCATCGTATAGACTTTGGGTTTTGTTTAGATTAAAGTTTGCCATAGCTGCAACTTCGCGTACTTCGTTTGTGTCCAACGACCAGACCAAGACGTCACAGAACCCCACCTTGATCAATAAAGCTTTCATCTTATATTCGCAATATCCAGATTGCAATCTCAGTTTCTTGCTTGTTCTTCGTTTGCTCGTAGGAAACAGGGCCTCGTGGTCAGGTTAATCATGCTCCGGCGTGGTTAATAACCCCTCGGACTTGGTTTAGAGATTGCTAAGGCACGACGTCCTCGCACGTTCGTAGTCGGATCGTCAAAGTCGACTTCCTCTAAAACAATAGCCACCATCTCATCGAAAGACGGGACACCTTTGCCTCTAGCAAGTGGTATCAGATTTCTAGGTTGCTCGGTGAGATTTTACAGTTTTTCGTAGTTTAGATCGAGTCTATTCTTCGTACCTATAGTCCACAAAAAAGCCAAAAAAATTAGGGTTAGTTCATCCTATCCGAACCAATCTGAGCCTTTGCATAATCTTTTCTGTATTTGCTTTGTTGAATTTGCGGTTGCATCGTTGTGTCAAGTTTCTGGTCTTAGCGTCTGGTCCTTTAGAGTTTCGAGTTCTGTTCACAGGTTGTCACGTCGCCGCTGCCATATATCACCACCGCATCATCATCATCACTGCTGCCATATACCACCACCACACCAACTTCATCGTCGCTGCCATATTCACCACCACATATTCACCACCAATCCGAGTCCATATACGCCACCACATATCCGCCGCCATCACGCCAATCCGAGTCCACCTGCAACATATATCCGCCACCAGTCCGATTTCCACCAGATTCATCGCCGCCACCAGTCCGAGATTCCACCAGATTCATCTCCGCCATCAGTCCTAGTCCGAGTCCAGTAATTATTGCATTGTTTTCGATATTCGAATTATGCGATACTTCGAGTCGTGATAGAATAGGACTCCTGAGATTCCGTGCTACCCGCAAAAGAAAAATAGTTCCAAACTCAAATTCTGGCTATGCAGGTTTTAGACCATTTGTAGACTTTTTTGAAAAAATTTGTTGCGGAGCAAAAAAAAGAGGAAAAAAAGTGCAAAAAAAGTAAAAAAAAAATTCAGAGCGTGCTCCTCCCTTGTTTACGTGCAGCGCCATGATTTTGTTAGTGTTCTAGGCTCGCGTCTCTAGCACGGTCTAGCCTAGGACCAGCACAGTACCGTCGTTGAGCGTTTATTCAACTTTGCATCTCTGAATTGATTATTGCTGACCCCTTTTGCTACCATATTATAAGCCTTCCCAGCTCCACATACATCTACGTCGTGCGTTTGACTCTCCCTGGTAATCGCTCTATCCAAGCTTTGAGAGTTTTTGACTACAACGGTTGCCGATCACCGCCTGCTGCTGGGTAAGAACTGGTAAGAATTTGAGATTTGCTTGACGGATTTGTGACCCCCGCCACCACCACCTCTTGTTAGTATTCTGTAGGATCATATTCTGGTGTGTTTTCTATTGTTGCTAACCATGGCAGGATCACAAGCCGACGAGACTGACTGGGAGAACATGACGAATCAGGAGTTGCATGATAAATTTCAGCAAATGATGAATGGACAGGTGCAGGACATGCAAATAATGGCAATGGTAGGGCTCACGCTCAGGTACGAGATCATGACCATCTCCCTAAACTAAAATTGAATATTCCACCATTTGAGGGTAGATATGTTCCTGATATATATCTTACTTGGGAGTTAGAAACTGAACAACGATTTACATGTTTACAATATCCCGAGGAGAGACGTGTTCCTGCTGCTGTTTGTGCATTCACTAGTTTTGCATGTGTTTGGTGGTCTGAGCATTGTAGATTATATCCTATTCCGGCTACTTGGGCTGCTTTGAAAACTGCTATGCGTACTCGTTGGGTTCCACCATATTATCAACGTGAATTAAAAATTGCAGCGCTTAAGACAGGGAAAAAATTCTGTAGAAGAATATTATCAGGAATTACAAACTGGCATGATTAGATGTGGTATTGTTGAGGAGAATGAAGCTATGCTTGCACGTTTTATGGGTGGATTAAATAGAGAGATTCAGACGATTCTAGAGTATAAGGAGTATACTAATATCACTCGTTTATTCCATCTTGCTTGTAAAGCTGAACGTGAAGTGCAGGATCGACAGGTTGGCGCGGACTAACTTTTCTGCAGGTCGACCTTCTTCATGGACACCACGTGCATCATCTACTTCCACACGTTCTGCTACACCGGCGCCTCCGTCGGCTGCCACCTCCAACCGTGATACAATAAAGCAGGCACAATCACCACTATCTGCCAAGAGCACACCTTCTGGGCCTGCAAAGAGCTCTTCTTCATCCATGGCATCAACAGGGCAAACACATGATATTATTTGTCGACGTTGCAAGGGTGGAGGTCATTATGCGAGAGAATGCCCATCTAAGCGTGTGATGATTGTTACTGAGGATGGTGGGTATGAGTCCGCTAGTGACTATGATGAGGAGACTTTGGCTCTTATTACGCGTGACGAACACGGTGGAGACGATTCTGATCATGAGACGCAATACATGGCTCCTGAAGATGCTGACAGGTATGAATGTTTAGTTGCTCAACGTGTTTTGAGTGTGCAGGTTACACAAGCTGAGCAAAATCAGAGGCATAATTTGTTCCATACAAAGGGAGTTGTGAAGGAACGTTCTGTTCGCGTGATCATAGATGGAGGGAGTTGCAACAACTTGGCTAGCATCGAGATGGTGGAGAAGCTATCTCTCACCAACAGACCACATCCACATCCTTACTACATCCAATGGTTCAACAACAGCGGCAAGGTTAAGGTAACACGTACTGTTCGTGTGCATTTTAGTATCTCTACATATGCTGATTATGTTGATTGTGATGTGGTACCTATGCAAGCATGTTCCTTATTACTTGGTAGACCATGGCAATTTGATAAAAATTCTATTCACCATGGTAGAAACAATCAGTATACTCTTGTTCATAAGGATAAAAATATTACTTTGCTTCCTATGACTCCTGATTCCATTTTGAAAGATGATATTAATAGAGCTAATAAAGCAAAACAGGAGAAAACTAAGAGTGAAAATCAGATTGTGGCAAAAGAATTTGAGCACCAAATGAAGCCTAATAATAAACCATCTACTGTTGTTTCTGAAATTAAATTGAAAAGTGCATGTTTACTTGCCACCAAATCTGATATTGATGATCTAGATTTTAGCAAATCTGTTTGCTATGCTTTTGTGTGCAAAGAGGCATTATTTTCATTCGAGGACGTGCCTTCCTCTTTGCCTCCTGCTGTCACTAACATTTTGCAGGAGTTCGCCGACGTCTTTCCACAAGACGTGCCACCGGGATTACCACCTATTCGCGGGATTGAGCATCAAATTGACTTAATTCCCGGTGCATCATTACCCAACCGTGCACCATACCGTACCAATCCAGAGGAGACGAAGGAGATTATGCGTCAAGTACAAGAACTGCTCGACAAAGGTTATATACGCGAATCCCTTAGTCCTTGTGCTGTTCCTATCATTTTAGTGCCGAAAAAGGATGGTACGTCGCGTATGTGCGTTGATTGTAGAGGCATTAATAATATTACTATTCGTTATCGTCATCCTATTCCTAGGCTAGATGATATGCTTGATGAATTGAGTGGCTCTACAATATTCTCCAAAGTTGATTTGCGTAGTGGTTACCATCAAATTCGTATGAAATTGGGAGATGAATGGAAAACAGCATTTACAACTAAGTTTGGATTATATGAGTGGTTAGTCATGCCTTTTGGGTTAACTAATGCACCTAGTACTTTCATGAGGTTAATGAACGAAGTTTTACGTGCTTTCATTGGACGATTTGTGGTAGTTTACTTTGATGACATATTGATTTATAGCAAATCTTTGGAGGAACATTTGGAACATTTACGTGCTGTTTTTATTGCTCTACGTGATGCACGTTTGTTTGGTAACCTTGGAAAGTGCACCTTTTGCACCGACCGAGTATCTTTTCTTGGCTATGTTGTTACTCCACAGGGAATTGAAGTTGATAAAGCCAAGATTGAAGCTATTGAGAGTTGGCCGCAGCCCAAAACGGTCACACAAGTGAGGAGTTTCCTTGGCCTCGCTGGTTTCTATAGGCGTTTTGTGAGAGATTTCAGCACCATTGCTGCACCTCTCAACGAGCTTACAAAGAAGGATGTACCTTTTGTTTGGGGTACCGCACAGGAAGAAGCCTTCACGGTATTGAAAGATAAGTTGACACATGCTCCTTTACTCCAACTTCCTAATTTCAATAAGACTTTTGAGCTTGAATGTGATGCTAGTGGAATTGGATTAGGAGGTGTGTTATTACAAGATGGAAAACCTGTTGCATACTTTTTTGAAAAATTGAGTGGACCTAGTTTGAACTATTCTACTTATGATAAAGAATTATATGCTCTTGTTCGGACCTTAGAAACATGGCAACATTATTTATGGCCCAAGGAATTTGTTATACATTCTGATCATGAATCTTTGAAACACATTAAAAGTCAAGCAAAACTGAACCGTCGACATGCTAAATGGGTTGAATTCATTGAGACTTTCCCTTATGTCATTAAACACAAGAAGGGTAAAGAAAATGTTATTGCTGATGCCTTGTCTCGTCGTTATACTATGCTTTCACAACTTGACTTTAAAATATTTGGTTTGGAGACCATCAAAGATCAATATGTGCATGATGCTGAATTTAAAGATATATTGCAGAATTGTCAGGAAGGGAGAACTTGGAACAAGCTCATTCTTAATGATGGATTTGTGTTTCGTGCTAACAAGCTATGCATTCCAGCTAGCTCTGTTCGTCTTTTGTTGTTGCAGGAGGCGCATGGAGGAGCATTAATGGGACACTTTGGTGTCAAGAAGACGGAGGATATACTTGCTACATATTTCTTTTGGCCAAAAAAATTAGGGTTAGTTCATCCTATCTGAACCAATCTGAGCCTTTGCATAATCTTTTCTGTATTTGCTTTGTTGAATTTGCGGTTGCATCATCATGTCAAGTTGCTGGTCTTAGCGTCTAGTCCTTTAGAGTTTCAAGTTCTGTTCACAGGTTGTCACGTCGCCGCTGCCATATATCACCACCGCATCATCATCATCGCTGC
Organism: Triticum urartu; assembly: GCF_003073215.2. Lineage (NCBI taxonomy): Eukaryota > Viridiplantae > Streptophyta > Magnoliopsida > Poales > Poaceae > Triticum > Triticum urartu. Next base: position 17,907 of record NW_024119844.1, read on the forward strand.
TGCCATATACCACCACCACACCAACTTCATCGTCGCTGCCATATTCACCACCACATATTCACCACCAATCCGAGTCCATATATGCCACCACATATCCGCCGCCATCACGCCAATCCGAGTCCACCTGCAACATATATCCGCCACCAGTCCGATTTCCACCAGATTCATCGCCGCCACCAGTCCGAGATTCCACCAGATTCATCTCCACCACCAGTCCTAGTCCGAGTCCAGTAATTGGTGCATTGTTTTCGATATCTAAATCATGCGATACTTCGAGTCATGATAGAATAGGACTCCTGAGATTCCGTGCTACCCGCAGAAGAAAAATAGTTCCAAACTCAAATTCTGGCTATGCAGTTTTTAGACCATTTGTAGACTTTTTCGAAAAAATTTGTTGCGGAGCAAAAAAAAAGAGGAAAAAAAGTGCAAAAAAGTGAAAAAAAATTCAAAGCGTGCTCCTCCCTTGTTTACGTGCAGCGCCGTGATTTTGTTAGTGTTCTAGGCTCGCG
>NW_024119845.1:0-22934 GCF_003073215.2 Triticum urartu
GGCGCGCCAAATGTCGGGTTTCGGGTTCCAGCAGACCCTTGAGGTTCGAACACTGGGGTGCGTGCGGAGATCTCTCCCCTACCGATCTACGTCTGATCCTCTCGTGCGAACTAGGATGAAAATGATGAACAACACAAGAGAGACGATGTTTATACTGGTTCGGGCCACCGTTGTGGTGTAATAGCCGACTCAAGTGTGTGGTGTGGTGGATTGCCTCTGGGGCTGATGATGGACAGTACAAGGGAAGAACAGCCTCGCGAGAGGTGTTCTTGAGTTGGTGCGATGAACTGCTAGGGTGAGTTCATCGCCTCTCTCTCTCTGCTAGGGTTCTACCAGATCTCTCGATGTTCTTGGGGTGTCTAGATGTCTAGATGATGTCTCCGGGTAGATGATCTCTCGATGTTCTTCCTCTGTGGTTGCTAGCTCTATTTATAGAGGCCCTGAGCCTCTCCCCAAATAATGAGTGGGAAGGGCGCCAACAATTGGCCATTTCAAAGGGGAACATCTAGTACAGGTTATCCTGACCAAAGGTGGTCTTCGGCTGCCAAAAGCACTGGCGATGACGCCGTCTTGGGCTCCACGGTGACCTCCGTCCTGCCGTCCGGCTGGTCTTGGTCTCGTTGCACCGGAATGGTAACCTTTGCCTGATGCCTTGGCCTGTGCTTGCCCCCTTTGCACCAAGGCGGAAACAAGGACACTGCACTGGCCGGCGCCCGGCTGGCGCCCGCCTGGTCTCGATTGTCATGGCTTGCGTCACGGGTTCCTCGCGAGGTACCCCTGGCTTGATCTCTCCGCCTCCTTGTGAGCCTGCCTGATGAGGCTGCCTTTGAGGAAGCTTCCTGTCGTCCGCCCCGCGAGGCTTGGTCCCTCGCGAGGGTCTTTGAGCTTGAGCTGATGAAGATGGGCCGCGCTGGGCCCCCGCTGGAGCCACGCCACAGGCCGCAGGCAGGCAAGTCTAGGGACCCCCGTTCCTAGAACACCGACACCGCTGGTAAGACGCATGGGCGCTCTTGAGCCCGAAAGGCATAGACACGTAACAGAAGGCTCCAAAGGGAGTGATCAAAGCTGTTTTCTCTTGGTCCTTAACTGCCATCTTCATCTGGTGATAACCAGAATAAGCATTCAAAAAACTCAAACGCTCACAACCCGCCGTAGCATCAATAATCTGATAAATACGGGGGAGAGCAAAGGGATCAGCCGGACAAGCCTTGTTTAAGTCCGTATAGTCCACACACATGCGCCAGGTGTCGGTGTCAAAACCGGTGGATCTCGGGTAGGGGGTCCCGAACTGTGCGTCTAAGGTTGATGGTAACAGGAGACATGGGACACGATGTTTACCCAGGTTCGGGCCCTCTCTATGGAGGTAATACCCTACGTCATGCTTGATTGCATTAATGAATATGAGTATTACAAGAGTTCATCTACCACGAGATCGTAATGGCTAAACCCTAGAGATCTAGCTGGTATGGCTATGGTAATGAATATATGTCCTTTCCGGACTAAGTCCTCCGGTTTATATAGACACCAGGAGGATCTAGGGTTACACATGGTCAGTTACAGAGAAAGGAATCTACATATTTAGTCGCCAAGCTTGCCCTCCACACCAAGGAGAGTCCCATCCGGACACGGGTGCAGTCTTCGGTCTTCGTATCTTCATAGCCCATCAGTCCGGCCCATGGCTAGCAGGCCGGATGCCCGAGGACCCCTTAGTCCAGGACTCCCTCAGTAGCCCCTGAACCAGGCTTCCATGACAAGGTATCTGGCGCGTAGATCTGTCTTCGGCATTGCAAGGCGGGTTCCTCCTTCCGAACTCCAAGATAGTCTTCGGACGAAACAAATGTGTCCAGATCCGCAACACACAGCCGTAGAGAGTATAGCATTTCACGAACCCGATCTGCTAACAACTTTAGTAATGTGACGTCAAGCTTTCCCGGTCATTATTTCAAAATGTTTCCCGTCCCGCCGTTCCATGTTTTGGGGTGTGGTTTTTATTGGCACATCTTGTCGAAGCAGAGATCGTGTCCCCTTATTGTGGGATTTTCATCAATACGAGCGTGGGTAACCCAACCGTCCCGCGGGAAAGATTCCTTAGGAACAGGCAGGTTCTTAGGCTTAGGAGGAGGCGTTCAATAGCCTTTGCCTTTATAAAGGAACCAAGGGCCGTATTTTTATGCCAAACTTCTCCTCGGCCTTCCCAACCTCGAGTTCTAGCACCCAAGGTTCGACTTCATTGCTTCAAGCCTCCCCATTATGTCCGGACCCAGCCCTCAAGGCCGATGGGTAGCTTCCTTCGTTATAGAGGAGGATATTGCAAAGCTTCGGGAGGGCAGATACTTGACCGCGGAGATACACCACAGGCTTCCTGCTCAAGGACAGGTTATTCCGACCCCCTAGATCTGGTGAGAGGGTCGTATTCATCTCCCACTTCCTCCGAGGGCTAGGGTTCGCTCTTCACCCCTTCGTCCGGGGGCTAATGTTTTATTACGGGCTAGATTTTCATGATCTAGCTCCGGACTCCTTCCTCCACATCTCGGCGTTTATCATCACATGCGAGGCCTTCCTCCGAATCCCCCCACACTTCGGCTTATGGCTCAAGACCTTTAGTATTAAGCCGAAGGTAATTGATGGGGAACAAGCAGAGTGCGGTGGTGCTGTAGTGAGCAAACTTACCAACACTCCCTGGCCAAAAAGCTCTTTCCTCGAAACCTCCAACCAATGGCAGCGAGAGTAGTTTTATGTCACAGAACTCCATAGTACCAAGTGGGCAGCTATACCTGTGTTCCGTTCCGGCCCTCCGCCATAGCTTGCATCATGGATTAACAAGGGGCTGGACTGGGGATCAGTTGATGAAGTGCATACTCTACAGAGCCGCATCCGAACCCTCCTTGAGAGAGACATTGATCTTGTCAACGTGATTCAAGTGATGCTAGTTCGCCGAATCCTGCCATGCCAGCGCAGGTCTCGCCGTATGTGGGAGCTTAATCCACAAGGATCATGAACCCTCCAACACTTCTTCGGCACTATGCACAAAGGGATGTGGAAATTGTTTTTCGGGAAGCTAAAACATTGGCCGGACACTACTAAGGACGCTGGCCTTAACTGCAACCGTCTGGATACCCCGGTAAGCACTTGTCTCCCGAACACTATGTAATTACGCATACCATAATATGGTACTGAGCAAGCTATCTTCTTCCAGGGTTGGATAAAGAGGGCGAAACTAATTATGTGTTCGCCCCTCTTCCTAAAGGCCCCACGAATCCTGTTCTAACAAGGATGATGGCCCTGGCACCATACCAGATGCCTGTGAAGGAGGGCGAGACAGAGAGTGGGAGAACCAAAGATGGTCCCTATTCCAAGGGTACATCAGACATTCTGTCCGGAGGAATCAAAATTCCCTCATCCGAAGACAAAAGTGAAGGGGGGGCCCCTGTCTCCTCCCCTCATGGGAAGAAAAGGGCTGCCTCCGAAGATTTGGAGAAACAGGCTCCTAAGCGAGGTAAGATGCCTCTGTTGGGTGGCTCGGGCTTGGAGGACGTCGAAGCACAATCTCATGATGAGGACAAGCCTCAGGCCAAATCATAAGTGAACAAGTATGTTTTAAACATATCCCGTTCTTTTCTTGTAATGCCTGGAATATATGTTTTTTGCAGCTCGACACGCAGTCTTCTACAACAATCCTCTTCTTCGGGGGACCTTATCCCTGAGATGATGGAAAGCGAGATGCCTCCACCGGCTTCTCCGCCCAATAGGGCAGACGACTTAGTGGTGTTGTCGCGGAGGGTCTCCCCCGACCAACAGGTGGTGCAAGGGATGATGAAGACATTACCCGAAGGTGATACTTCGGTGGCTCAGGGCCCGGGGACCAATAATGAAGGCCCCGAACAATCTGGTATACAGACGGATACGAATAAACGGATCCCTTCAAAGGGTGGCCGTACTCCTATGGCAGCCTCCGGAGACCCGGAGGCGCCGGATATCTTGACGAACATGCTGCGGCAGGCGTCCGTCTCAGAGGAACATCGTACCTTCATGTGCACGGTGGTTAAAAAGGTCCTGTCCGCGAAGAGCGGATTGAATGAGGCCTTTGCGAACCTACTAAGAGGCTTCGAGGTTTGTATTGTAATATGTGCAATTGTGTTTTATTCACAAAATATACCTGTGTATAGATATTAGCCCCTGAGACTCTGGTTGGCTTCCCGAGGGAGGCAATCAGAGGATCAAAAGAAATGCTCAGGGACTGACCTGATTAATTGGAACACGGGTGGTGACTTCTCCGGTGACTGCCCGAACTATAGAAGTTGCAGATTTGCAACATAAGATTGATGAGGTGGATAATGATATCGCGCTTATCAACAGGTGACTTGATGAGGCACAAGGTATGTATTTGGGGTAGTCCCTTCACATACATTTTTGTGATATAAGCATGACGCTGAAAGTTATATACTAGAATATGCATGGCCGCAGATGGTGCTACCGCCGTTGAAATTCTTCGGGCGGAGCTGGCCCGGGCCAAGGAGCAGGCCTGGTTTAGTAATGCGGCTGCCGAAAAGGCATCAGCTGAGTTAAAAGCCGAACAAGTTGCTCGGCGCCAAGACAAGGAGAAGATATCCACAATGGTGCTCGAACTAAAAAATGCTGCTAGCCGTTGTGAACTTCTTGAGAAGGAGAATGAAGCCAAAACGGCTGAACTTGACAAGGCCTTACGAGAGGCGAGAGAGCACGGTCTGAATCCAGAGCAGCCCATGAGGAGATCTGGCAAGCTGGGGAGATTGCGGCTGGTAAGCCCTTTTTGCAACAGACTAAGTTCGGCGATCCGAACTATGCTCAGCTTAACCAAGTGTGGAGTTCTCCGGACGAGTTTTTTAGACTTGCCGAAGAGTTCTTCCGATGCGGCATAGTTTTACCAGGCGCGAGAGGGGTATCCAATGGAGAAGCTTTTCTGGTCACAATTTGGCGCGTCGAAGCGCCCTCTGTTGCTGAATGAACAGATGTCCCAATGGGCCGACCTTCATAGGATATCCGGTGCTGCCATGAAGAACGCCATAATCCGGCTGTGGCCAACTGAGCTTGTTCCGAATAGCTACTTCGGCTTGGTGCAGCGGGTTGTTGATGTGGTGCCACGTATCGACGCTATGAAGCGGTCGGTGTTCATTGAGGGTGCATGGATGGCCTTTGCCTGAGTCAAGACATTCTGGGGGAAGATGAAGGCCATCGATGTTGCGGTGAAGAGTCCACCCAAGGGCAAGGACCGTTACGAACCAGAGCATTATTTTGAAGACGTCCTAGAGGCCGCCCGCTTGATAGAGGGTCAATGCTCGAAAGACATAATGTACGAGTGAGGTGTATGAGAATTGTAAGAGACAATTTTATAGTTAATCTATTTTATATTTTGCTCGAAAGCTTGTGTTCCTCCTGTGCAGCCATTTTAATATAATCTGAAAGTTTTCTAGTCGTCGGCTTCAGCCCCCTCGTAGGAAGTACGGGGGTGTTCGGAAAAGCATTTAATCACTCTTGATCCAACATCTTGGTCCATGAACGAGGTCATAATGCGGCGAACCAGGCAATCAGACTATAGGGAATTAACACTTTCACTTAGCCATAGGAGTTTTATAGGGGGGGGCTACGATATAGACCCTGGTATGCGTACGGCTTATTCCAATATGGTGCGTTACATATATGACCTAAAAAAGAGAGGTCCTTCGTGTAATACGGAAGGAATCGCGACAGATTCCGATAAGTCATCGAGTGGTTGACCAGCTCTCGCAGCATCATGACAGACGGTTTTCAGCTTTCTCTACTGAGGTGCCTGACCAGATGAACTGGAAACACAATCACAGTAGTTCTCCCTTTACTACCCTAGCAGATAGAGCGGAACGTAGGGTGGCAAACACAGGAGCCGGGCAACCCAACCATTGACCCAAGACATGATTCGGATCTGATGCATATAAGGCCAAACTCGCGACACCGAAGTACGCTGTAAAAGCTGTTCGGACTTTGTTGCTAGCTCATTTGTTCCCGTACCGAGCCCCTGGCAGGTTAAGCCGGGGTATATCTGTGAAATAACCATAAGAGGCGTATTCATTTGCGGAAAGACGCGGATGATTAATTCGGATAATGTTTACTGGGACCTGAGCGATATGCCAATGATTACTTGATATATATATATATAAAGGCCACAACCCCGGCTATTTGATATGCCCGGGGTCGAAGGTGGAGGAAAAAGGCATGTTACAGGCTCGAAAAAGAGTGCGGTCTACAAAAAGTTACTTTGGACCTCCTGTCACACGTCTGCGCCACCTGTCCTCGGCGAGGGGAATCCTTGACGGAAGTAGCCCCGTAGGTGAATGTACGGATCCAAACTCTGATAGAGTCGGTTTTAGATGTTTGTCCTTTGCGCCACCTGTTTTTAAGAGATAATGAAGAAAAAAAGGAAAGTAGACAAAAAATCTTACGGGAGTGCTTGCAGGCTTGTCCGTATTGTGCTTCCGCCAATGCCCATGGTATCTTAAGTGTGTGGTGATGTATGCGCGGTACAAATTTTGCGGGTATATGAGGTGGGCAGCGGAAGCCGAACTGCTATTTATGCTCCAAGATTGATCGATCCTCGGGGGGAAATTGCTTCTGAGCCCCGGTATTTGGCTGGTGAACCACTCCGTCGTCCCTATTGCCTGGCGGCCCCCTTCCCTTGTGTTCGCCGTTGAGCTTGTCGGCCTGCTTGAAGACCCAACAGCTTTTGTTGGTATGATTAGTTGGTTTATCGAGGTGGCCGTGAATCTGGCAGGGTCGGTCCAGTATCCTGTCTAGGTTGGATGGTCCATCTTTGTTCGCCTTAAATGGCTTTTTTCGTTGACCGGGTTTGGGATTGCTGAATCCGGTGTTGACCGCTGTGTCGCGTGATCTTTCATTATCATTGTGACTGTTGTGTTTGCTTCGTCGTGGCTTGCCATTGCCATCTTGGATTTCAGAAGTGCCTGAGTTGCTGGCGTTGTTGCTTCTACGAGCGATCCAGCTGTCTTGTCCCACGCAAAAGCGAGTCATTAGAGCATTAAGGGTTGTCATGGATTTAGGTCCTTCTTGACCGAGATGGCATGCAAGCCATTCATCTTGGACGCGGTGTTTGAAGGCCGCGAGGGCTTCCGCATCCGGACTGTCGATGATTTGGTTCTTTTTAATTAAGAACCTAGTCCAGAGCTTCCTGGCTGACTCTCCGGGCTGCTGGACAATGTGACTTAAGTCATCGGCGTCCAGTGGCCGGACATATGTTCCTTGGAAGTTGTCACGAAAGGCGTCTTCCAAATCTTCCCAGTTGCCAATAGAATTTTCCGGAAGACTGTTTAACCAGTATCGAGCTGGTCCTTTGACTTTTAGTGGTAGGTATTTGATGGCATGAAGGTCATCTCCGTGGGCCAAGTGGATATGGAGGAGGAAGTCCTCGATCCATACTGCGGGATCCGTTGTTCCGTCGTATGATTCGATATTCATGGGTTTGAACCCGTCTGGGAATTCATGCTCCATTACTTCGTCTGTGAAGCAAAGAGGGTGTGTGGTGCCTCTATGTTGGGCCACACTGCGACGTACCTCCGATGGAGTCCATTTGCGGTTTTCGGCCCGGGCGTGGCTAGGTTTGTCACGTCTTGCATGTCCTACTCTACTATCCAAGTCATGTTGAAAGTCGTATGTACAACCCTGAGCTGTTTATTCTTGCCTTTACGGCGAGGTGGGGCTGTCTGGTGTTCGGCTTGAGTTGCTGCTTTATCCGGACCAAGTTGTGGTCGACCTGCCTCATTGTGTGATGATGGTATGGGCTCCAGCGCCTTGTCGTCGCACTGAGGTAGCAATCTACGCTTCGGGTAGCTTTTGGCTGGGCCACTAAGGTTGTATTCTTTGGTGGCTAGGACTTCGGTCCATCTATCATTGAGCCGATCTTGGTCCGCTTGAAGCTGCAACTGCTTCTTTCTCAGGCTCCTTGCAGTGGCTATTAGCCGGCGTTTGAAGCGCTCCTGCTCGAGAGGTTCCTCAGGCACGATGAAATCCTCGTTGTCGAGGCTCTCCTCTCCCTCGGAGAGCGCAAGATAATTACTGTCCTCCGAGTTTCCATGTATGGCCTGTTCATCAGGGCTAACTTGCCCATTATCCCGTTCCCCCTGTTTGGAGGTTATCTTGATGGGGTCTTCATTATTTTCCGCATCGTCTGGAGTATTATTTTTTCTGGTGCCCGTACTGCAGTCTTTGGACCGACATGACTTAGAGCGGCATCGAGGAAGTTGGCGCTTGGGCTCTCTCTCAGGATGTTTATCCTCAACTGGATCCTCTTTGTCATCGTTGTTAGTTTTTCCAGGCGTGTCCACCGTGTATACGTCATAGAAATAAGAGAACGTCCGTCGTCCAGTGAATGGCGGGTTTTGGCCTTGCTCCTTGTCGGCATCGTCGTCCGTACTGGCGATGTCTCCGGAGCCATAGTCAAGCATGTCGGTTAAATCCTCGACAGTGGCTATGAAGTGGGTGGCGGGTGGGAAGCAAAATTCCCCATCATCAGCCTCTAGTTCGAACCGTACATAGTTCGGTTGTGAGTCCCCCGCCAAGGTCAAGTTTTTAAATGAGTTCAGCACATCGCCCAAGGGCGAGTGCCGGAATATGTCTGCGGCGTTGAACTCGATGATCGATAAGCGGTCATGTTCGGTATCCGCGGACTCACATGGTTCGGAACTTATACCCGGAGGAGAGTCCGGAGTTCCGGTGACACGAGTAGCATGAGGTTAAGTCCATGTGCGGCTCCAACACCGGGGAATCTGTGACCTCCATGGTGGGGTTGAGCCTCCAATCCTTGGATGCCGCAACGTGCTCTGGATCTAAGGCCAGAGTGGTCATAGGAGCTATCTCCTGGATGCGGTCTGATGACAGATTTAGGTCATGTTCGTCAAGGTGACCAGGAGCGGTTGCCGCGGTCTCGAATTCGGTGAAGACCAAATCTCCACGGATGGCTGCAACGTAATTCAAGTTCCCAAATCTGACCTGATGGCCAAGGGCATAGCTATTGATCTGCTCCAGGTGGCCAAACGAGTTGGCCCGCAGCGCGAAGCCGCCGAACACGAAGATCTATCTCGGGAGGAAGGTTTCTCCTTGGACAGCGTCACTATCGACGATTGAAGGGGCCATCGAACCTTTCGTCGACGGCATAGTGGAACTCTCAATGAAAGCACCAATGTCAGCGTCAAAACCGGTGGATCTCGGGTAGGGGTCCCGAACTGTGAGTCTAAGGTCGATGGTAACAGGAGACAGGGGACACAATGTTTACCCAGGTTCGGGCCCTCTCTATGGAGGTAATACCCTACGTCCTGCTTGGTTGATATTGATGAATATGAGTATTACAAGAGTTGATCTACCACGAGATCGTAATGGCTAAACCCTAGAGATCTAGCTGGTATGGCTATGGTAATGAATATCTGTCCTTTCTGGACTAAGTCCTCCGGTTTATATAGACACCAGGAGGATCTAGGGTTACACAAGGTCGGTTACAGAGAAAGGAATCTACATATTTAGTCGCCAAGCTTGCCCTCCACGCCAAGGAGAGTCCCATCCGGACACGGGTGCAGTCTTCGGTCTTCGTATCTTCACAGATCATTAGTCCAGCCCATGGCAAGCAGGTCGGACGCCCAAGGACCCCTTAGACCAGGACTCCCTCTCCAGGTGCCATTTTTCTTAATCACCAGCACTGGGTTAGCCAACCACTCAGGATGAAAAACTTCAACAATGAACCCAGCCGCCAAGAGCCGGGCTACCTCCTCACCAATAGCCTTACGCCTCTCTTCATTGAAACGTCGAAGGAATTGCTTGATCGGTTTAAACTTTGGATCAATATTGAGAGTGTGCTCAGCGAGTTCCCTCGGGACACCTGGCATATTTGAAGGCCTCCATGCAAAGATGTCCCGTTTCTCATGGATGAACTCAGTGAGCAGGCTTTCCTATTTCGGATCCAGATTGGCACTGATGCTGAACTTCTTGGATGAGTCGCTAGGAACAAAGTCAACTAGCTTAGTGTCATCTGCCGACTTAAACTTCAACAAGGGGTCATGCTCGGTGGTTGGTTTCTTCAAAGATGTCATATCCGCCGGGTCAACATTATCCTTGTAAAATTTAAACTCTTCTGTTGCACAGACAGATTCGGCATAAGTGGCATCTCCTTCTTCACACTCCAAGGCTACCTTGCGACTTCCATGCACTGTGATAGTGCCCTTGTAACCAGGCATCTTAAGCTGTAAGTAAACATAACAATGCCTTGCCCTGAATTTAGCGTAAGTCGTCTGTCCAAACAGAGCATGATAAGGGCTCTTAATTTTAACCACTTTGAAGGTCAGCATCTCAGACCTAGAATCATACTCATCCCCAAAGGCAACCTGCAAAGATATCTTACCTACTGGATATGCCGACTTACCAGGCACCAGACCATGAAAAACAGTGTTTGACGGCTTAAGATTTTTGTCGGTCAATCCCATCCGACGGAAAGTTTCATAGTAAAGGATATTGATGCTGCTACCTCCATCCATGAGTACTTTAGTGAACTTGTGTCCTCCAACCTGAGGTGCCACCACCAGCGCCAAGTGACCCGGATTATCAACCCGGGGCGGGTGATCCTCACGGCTCCAGAGAATAGGGTGTTCAGACCATCGCAAGTAACGGGGTACCGCCGGCTCAATGGCGTTTAGTGTCCTTCTATGGAGCTTCTGATCCCGCTTACATAAACTCATGGTGAAGACATTGTACTGCCCACTATTCAATTGCTTTGGGTTACTCTGATAACCAGACTACTATTGATTCCCCAGATTGTTTTGTTGATTGTAACCGCCCTGATTGCCTTAGCCTTGAAAACCGGATTTTGAACCGCCACCTCCATGGCCCGGACCATGAGAGCCGGATCCTAAGCCGCCATTTGGGCCATGGTTACTCTGGAAAAGATGGGAATTCCTGAACTCTTTCATGATAAGACAATCCTTCCACAAATGGGCAGATGGCTTTTCATGTGTTCCGTGCTTCGGACACGGCTGATTCATTATCGCCTCGAGGTCAAGTTTTGCTCCTCCAGACTGAGCCGGCCTCCTCTTGCGACGTTGATTATTATTATGCACACCAGTGTTGGCCATGAAGTCTAAGTTCCCATCGGCTCTGCACTTACCATTGCCACCCTGACTAGCCGGGTTGTACTGCTGTCCCTTCATGCCGCTGCTCTTCTTTCCCTTGCCCTGCCTTTCATCATCAGACTCGGGGTCCTTGGTACTATCAGAGTCGGCATACTTGACCAGGGCTGCCATGAGCTCCCCCATGTCACTGCAATGGCGCTTAAGCCGGCCGAGCTTCTGTTTGAGAGGGAGGAAACAACAATTTTTCTTCAACATTAAAACTGCTGAGCCGACGTTGATATTATCTTATGAGTGTATGATAGTTGAGACCCAACGCACCCAGTTGGTTGTTGACTCGCCTTCACCTTGGACACAAGACACCAAATCCACGATCGACATAGGCTGCTTGCACGTATCGTTAAAGTTTTGAATAAACCGGGCCTTCAGCTCCGGCCACGACCTGATGGAGTTGGCAGGCAGTCCCTTCAACCAAGTATGAGCCGGCCCTTCTAACATCATGGTGAAATACTTAGCACACGCAGCCTCACTAACATCCAACATCTCCATGGCCATCTCATAACTTTCAACCCAAGCCTCGGGAGGTTGATTTGCTGTGTAATTAGGCACCTTGCGAGGACCCTTGAAATCCTTGGGCAAACGCTCATTATGCAGAGCCGACACCAAAGAGGGCACACCAAGGTCTTAGAGGTCACGCATGTTTCTATTGAGGTTGTCGGGTAAACCGAAGACTGCCGGTGAGCCACTTGCTGAGCCGCCAGCTCGGCCTCCCGACGCGCCCTGCCTTGATCCACCAGGGTCTGAGCATTAGCACCACCACGCGCTGGGTTACGACGATGTTCACTACTTGAGAACGCTGGTTCATCAATGTGCCTGCTGTAACTCCGGCTTGGACGAGGGGTTGAGTGGATCCGCTCGCGACTTTAAGAATAAGCCGCCTGCGGAACCACGGCCGTCAGAAGAAGTTCCCTGACCCGCTGTGTCTCTACCGCTGCTGGGGACTCGCCTTCAACTGGTAGAGCTGTCAATCGTGATGCCGCAACAATCATGTTGTCCAAAAGGTTAGAATAATGACCCGATGGGGTCGAAACATGTTGAGGCGGAATATTGTTCATGTGCGGAGAGTCCATCGTGCGCGGCTGAACTGAGCTCCGGCTCGAGGCACTTCTACCGTCCGGTTTACCACCGGCGGTGTCGTGGATGTAAGACTAACAATAGAATGGGGTAGGTATGAGGAGGCAAGATCCTAGCTATGGCGAAGTTGTACACACGAGTTTTACGAGCTCAGGCCCATCGCGGAGGAAGTAATAGCCCTACGTCTCGGTGCCCGGAGGCGGTCGACTAGATTATGTATGTGTGTGTTTACAGGGGGTGCGAACCCTTGTGCCAGTGGAGGGGGTGGCTTATATAGAGTGCGCCAGGACCCCAGCCAGCCCACGTTACAAAGGGTTTAAAGTACATTAAGAAGGAGGCGTTACTGGTAACTCTAGCAATTAAGTGATATAAATTCCTATTAAGTCTATGAAATAAACGTCCAACTGTTGCCGTGCAGAGTGACTTTAGGCCTTCTGTCGTCGAGTGATAATTGTTGCGTTCAAGTGACTTTGAATCTTCCGAGTGGAACGACTTGTAGTCGAGTGGATGACGCTATCCCTTGAATGTTTATGGTTTAAAGATGGTGTCCTAGGAGAGGGTGTCTAGGTCAGGCCTATGACCCTACCCTAGGTACATAGCTTCATCATTAGCCCCTGAATGGTTCAGGGTTTGAGTGGAGAAGGAGTTGAGAACACCTCCGATTCAATTTTCGCGCTTCGGAAGCGCCTTATGGGGACCAAATGAACAACCGTGATGACTTCAACTTCTTTTTCAGTCGCCTTGATCCATTCTTGGTTCTGCCGAGTGAACTTTACTGTGATGTTTTGAGTACTGATATGAAAGAAATCTTCCGTCTGACAGATTGCCCTGCTGCTCGCGGATATCGTGGGATTCGTATTTTGGGGAAGCATACGGGACGGAGGAGGCCGCAATAATCGGATGGGATTAGGCAAGGCCGCCTCGATCACCACGCCACCTTTTTCACCACGTACCATTGCGGGATTTGATAGGATCACCCGGACCCATAGGCCAGCCAATCGGAAGCGGCCTCATATAAGGTGCCAGATTGGGGGTTTTGTGCACAGTGCGTCCCCATTCTCCACCTTTCTTCTCCGCTCTCTCCGCCATACCCACCTCTACTCCCGGCGTCGCTGCTCTGTTCGAGTTTCGCCCGCGGCCATGGGGAAGGAGAAGACGGTGACTCTGGAGCGCGCGAAGAAGGCAACGGCGAAGGCGAAGGGGAAGAAGTCCAGCCGGGGCGGATCTTCTGAGGTCCGGCCTACCGCGCGGCTGGATCCAGGGCGACTGGATTCGGTCAATGATCAGTCAGGACGACATCGACGATCTGGTCGAGGGGGCTGATTCCCCATGAATCGGCGCGGCTCTCGGAGGGCGAGACCGAACCGCATCCGCGAGAGGGTGAGTGCGTTCTCCTCGCCACCCATGTTGACCGTGGATTTTCTTTGCCTCCCCATCCTTTTTTTCGGGGATTCTTGAACTTCTTTGGAGCACAACTCCACCACTTTACTCCCAACACCATCGTATATCTTGCTACGTACGTGTCCATGTGCGAGAACTTCTTAGGTTGTAGGCCACACTGGGGTCTTTTCAAGCACATTTTCATGTGTCGTTCCCAGTCGGTCAAGAAGGCCAACCTGAGTGACGAGAGGAAGCACGTGATTCAGATGTGCGAGGGTCTTGGGATTCAAATGAGAGGTAAAAGCACTTTCCCAGCCATGATCCTTCCCGAGTCGGGGATGGCAGTCGACCTGGTTTTATTGCAAAGACCAGCCGACTCCAGGTCAGTCGACCGAACTTCCTGCTTTCTCCATGGCTCGGGTCAAGAAGCCCTCCATCTTGAAAGTGATCCCAGAGAAGGTGCAGGTGAAGGTGTTGGTCGAGCGGGTGGTCCAGCTCGTCCGGGACGGCGTGACCGGTATGGATTTGTTGGAGGTCTTCCTTAAACGACCATCTAGCCGCTCCAAGCCCGTGACCATCCGATGTGGATGTACTTGGGTATTGAGGATTCCACTCGGATCCACCCGGAGGAGGTCGACGAGGACACGGTGGAGAAGTGGCTGAAAGGCATCACTGGCAACAAGGATAACCCCACGGGGTCCAGGAGAGTCCCTCCATTTGACAATTCGCGTCAGACAAACCAGGCCCGACTCTGGATTGCCGAGTGTTCTCTTAATTCATCATGTAATCGCTTGTTGACAACTGACTGATTTTTGCTTCGCTTGTTATCTTTCAGGCTCTTACTGAGATGTACTCGATGCCCAACGGGGAGCAGGAGCAGGATCCGGAGGGGGAGGCGAGCGGGGGCGAGAGCAGCGAGTGGCACTTTGACGAAGAGGAGGACGAGGAGAGTGACGACTCGAGTGATGAAGAAGAGGCCGACTCACCTCCTCATAGGGAAAAAAGATCCAAGCACACTCACGACCCGGCAAGCATCCACGACAAAGCGACCACGCCGACTAGACAGTCGTCGAAGCGCCCTCGGACGTCTTCTCCAGTGCCGACTGAGAGGGCACCGAAGTAACCGAAAGCTGCATCCTCTCCAGCGCCGACTGATAAGGCTCCGAAACAACTGAAGGCCGCGTCATCCAAACCATCGAAGGCTTTGCCCAAGATCAAAGTGGCCATTCCTATTGTCTGTGGGTAATAATCAGACCTGATTCTTTGGTTGACTCGGTACGATAGACGTGACCGACTGAATATTGAAATTTGGAGAGATGCTACCTCCGGGACTTCCACTCACAAGTACGAAGATGAAGAGATGGAAGATGCAGTCACCTCCAACCCAGGTACAACTCTCGTAATCCTGTCCTTGGTTACTTGGTCGATTAAATTTTGACGACTGATCTGGGGTCGACTGATCTCTTTGCAGCCCCTCCCAATATCATTGAGCTTCCAGATGATGATGAGGATGTGCCGCTGAGGCCCAGGAGGAACAAGAAGACGTCAGCTAGCAAGACATCCCAATCGGAACCAGCGGCAGAGCCAGTAGTTCAACATCTTGAAGATGTGAGCAGGGTTTCTGTTACTTTTGCTGATCTAGTGTCGAGTGTACGCCCCACATCATCGACTGTGCCAATGCTTGCTTCAACCGTCCAACTTCATACCTCAGAACTTCAAGTTGCTGTGTCTGGACCGTCGGTCCCATTCTTCAACACTCATCACGTTCCAGAAAAGCCAGGTAGACGCCGCTGCGGAAGCCATTTGCCAAGCTGGCACAATGATGGAGCGGGTGAAGGTGGTGCACAAAAACAGTCAGGCTGCTTACGACGCCAGCGCGGCCCTTCGAGCTAATGTCCAATTAAGTTGGCTTCCGACTGAACTTGTTCTGTTAGGATATGCTACATGAATACTTTTCTCCGTCTAATCTCTTGTTGTCCTGCACTTCGCATCTGCACACCCACTGGGTGTTTTGTCATCTTTGTTGTTTTCTTCTTCCACTCGGTCTAGGCGGACCGTGTTGAGTGGAATCTGAACCAGTGGGGGCACGCTAAGTGCACCCACTGGGTGTAGTCCCCGAGACCGCAGTCGACTGCTGGCAGTCGGTTGGGGTCTGAGTACTTCTTTCTCTTTTTTTCTTCTTCTTCCACTCAGTCTAGGCGGGCCGTGTCGAGTGGAATCTCAACCAATGGGGGCACGCTAAGTGCACCCACTGGGTGTAGTCCCCGAGACTACTATAGAATGTTTGATTATGCGGTAGCCTTTAAAGTTTTATTCACTCGGAAGTAAATAATCTTTGGTCTTGTCCACTGACATGTCTTTTACTCATTGTAGAAATCATGTTCGTTTATCTCCAAATTCGTTGAATTCGAGGAAAAGCAGAGGAAACTCAACCTTGACTTGGAGCTGGCCCAACAGAACTTAAAAAAGGCTCAAGATGAAGTTGCTGGTACGAAAGGTAACGGCCTGTCAACTGCTTATCTTGACCATCCTTCAAGTTATCCCTTCATTCTTCTGTTTGACCCAAATGTGTGTTTTACAGAAAAAATGAGGCTGGCTCTGGAGAAGAAGGACCTCGACCTTGCAGCTGCGCAAAAGGAGGCTCGGGAGAAGACTGCCCTTGCTGACAAAAAGTTGGCTTCGGTCGGAGCGCTAGAGGAGGAAATAACCAATCTGAAGTCATCTCTTACTGAATCCAACCAAGAGGCGACTCGTCTGAAGAAGGATAAGGTGACTCTGAACGAGCAGCTGGAAAGCATGTCTCGTAGGATAAATGACTTGGAAGCTTATCTGAAAGCCCTCGCCAAGAAGCTCTTCCTTATGCTCGAAGGTACCCCTTTTTTATCCGACTGTTTTACTGTTTGCAAGTCACTATGGATCAGTCGACTCATTAACTCCTTGAATCTGCAGAATTCTGCCAAAACTTTGAAGAGGAAACTGGACAGATCGAGACGGGCTTGGATCTCATCCATTCTCTAGCCGGCGATGAGGCTGCCATGAATGTGCTTCGACTGGAATCTCGCGTTGCTAGCATTACTAGTTATCTTGCTCGATTGAAGGTGGTGATGTCGCGCATTGATACATCACTCTGGCCAAGGGCAACACTTCAGAATGATCTCGAGTCTCTGATGACTCGACTCAATGAGGTTCCTGGTCGAGTGAAGGAATGGAAGAAGTCTTCTGCCCGATGCGTTGCTGACCTGGCTCTGTCACTGGTTAGGGTCCACTGCAAAGAAGCTCAAGAAGAGAAGCTGGCGGCGATCAAGGTTGCTAACACCAAAATACACAACATCCAATCCTTCATGGAGACTTTCATTGCTGCTGCCACTCGGATCGCTGACGAGATCGATATGGACGAGTTCGTCGAGTCTGCAAGCCCTCCTCCTGCGGAGTGAACAAACTTGATACGTCGCCTTAAATTTGCCTCGGAATGCCGCGTGATTTTGTAACCGTTAAACTCCTTCAGGCCTGATGCCCGAGTACTTTTATCTTCGTCCTGAAACTTTTAAGATTCTATTCGAACTTGGTTTATCTTCTGCATGTGCTTGCGTTTGCCTCCGAGTGGAACTTGTTCTTCACTCGGAATATTCTTTGAACTTGAGATGCAATTCTGAGGAAGATATCTCAGTCGACCTGTACCTTGTCGTCCTTGCGGATGAGAATGGAGCGCACGTTGTACTTGTGGTGCAGCACCGAAGAGAGGGTTGCAGTCGACCTGCACCTCGTTGTCCTTGCGGATAGGGATGGAGCGCACATTCTACTTGTGGCGCAGCTCCGAGGAGAGGGTTGTAGTCGACCTGCACCTTGTCGTCCTTGCGGTTAGGGATGGAGCGCACATTGTACTTGTGGCGCAGCTCCGAAGAGAGGGTTGCAGTCGACCAGCTCCTCGTCGTCCTTGCGGATAGGGGTGTTTTCAAACTTGGGTGAGTACTGGGCTGCAGTTAAGCCCCCGAGTGTGAGGGTTGCTCTCACTTGGTAGGATTTTTTAAACTTAGGCGAGTACTAGACTGCAGCTAAGTTCCCGAGTGTGAGGGTTACTCACACTCGGTAGGATTTTTTACACTTAGGCGAGCACTAGACTGCGGCTAAGCCCCCGAGTGTGAGGTTTGCTCATCACTTGGTGGGATTTTTTGAACTTAGGCGAGTATTGGACTGCAGCTAAGCCCCCGAGTGTGAGGTTTGCTCATCACTCAGTAGGATTTTTTGAACTTAGGCGAGTATTGGACTGCAGCTAAGCCCCCGAGTGTGAGGTTTGCTCATCACTCGGTGGGATTTTTTGAACTTAGGAGAGTATTGGACTGCAGCTAAGCCCCCGAGTGTGAGGTTTGTTCATCACTCGGTAGGATTTTTTCAACTTAGGCGAGTACTGGACTGCAGCTAAGCCTCCGAGTGAGAGGCTTGCTCATCACTCGGTGGGATTTTTTGAACTTAGGCGAGTATTGGACTACAGCTAAGCCCCCGAGTGTGAGGTTTGCTCATCACTCGGTAGGATTTTTTCAACTTAGGAAAGTACTGGACTGTAGCTAAACCTTCGAGTGCGAGGCTTGCTCACCACTCGGTAGGATTTTTTCAACTTAGGCGAGTACTGGACTGCAACTAAGCCTCCGAGTGAGAGGCTTGCTCACCACTCGGTAGGATTTTTTCAACTTAGGCGAGTACTGGACTGCAGTTAAGCCTCCGAGTGAGAGGCTTGCTCACCACTCGGTGGGATTTTTCAACTTAGGCGAGTACTGGACTGCAGCTAAGCCTCCGAGTGACAGGCTTCCTCACCACTCGGTAGGATTTTTTTTCAACTTAGGCGAGTACTGTACTGCAGCTAAGCCTCCGAGTGAGAGGCTTGCTCACCACTCGGTAGGACTTTTTCAACTTAGGCGAAACGGATTCGCAGCTAAGCCCCCGAGTGAGAGACTTGCTTGTCGCTCGGTAGGATTTGTTAAACTTAGGTGAAACGGATTCGCATCTAAGGCACCCATTGGGGGATTTAGAACATACAAAAAAGGAACAACGATCATTTACAAGACTATAAAACCGTGTCTTTGATAATCAAACTAAAGGGTATTTCTTATTACATCTCAACAGTCTAGATGCTTAAGTGTAAAAGGGGCGGAGCAACTCCGCGTTCCAAGCGTGTGGCTCATCTTTCTTATGCTCGACGTTCTAGAGGTGGTACGCTCCGTTGCGGAGCACTCTGGTGATGATGAAAGGACCTTCCCAAGTAGGGGCGAGCCTGTGTGGCTTATGTTGATCCACTCGAAGAACCAAATCTCCTTCCTGAAATGCTCGACCCCTCACATTTCTAGTGTGGAATCAACGCAGCTCTTGCTGATAAATGGTCGATCGGATCAGAGCCATCTCTCTTTCCTCTTCCAGGAGATCAACTGCGTCTTGCCGAGCCTGTTCTGCTTCAGCTTCTGAGAAGAGCTCGACTCTGGGTGCATTATGAAGCAAGTCACTCGAAAGCATAGCTTCAGCTCCATAGACCAAGAAGAATGGAGTTTGACCAGTCGACTGATTTGGAGTCCTCCTCAAACCCCAAAGTACTGACAGAAGTTCATCGACCTAGGTGCCTGCCGCATGTTTGCTCTTTCAGCTAGTCCATTCGACTGGGGGTGGGCGACCGAAGCATAGTCGACTCGAGTGCCTTGGGAAGAACAGAAGGCTCTGAACTCATCCGAATCGAAGTTTGAGCCGTTGTCAGTGATGATGATGTGCGGAACACCATATCTGAATGTTAACTCTCTAATGAAACTGACCGCAGTACTGGCTTCAAGACTTTTGATAGGTTTGGCTTCAATCCATTTGGTGAATTTGTCGACTGCCACGAGTACATGAGTGAAGCCGCTCCTACCTATTCTCAGAGGTCCAACGATGCCCAAACCCCAAACAGCAAAGGGCCAGACGAGTGGAATGGTCTTTAGGGCTGACGTAGGCTTGTGAGACATGTTTGAGTAAAACTGCCAACCTTCGCATGTGTCGACTTTTTCTTGTGCCATCTCATTTGCCCGTGGCCAATAAAATCCTGCTCGGTATGCTTTGGCCACAATGGTCCGAGAGGACGCATGGTGACCACAGGTCCCGAAGTGGATGTCGTTGAGGATCACTCGACCTTCCTCTGGTGTTATGCATTTCTGGCCGACTCCAGTTACACTTTCTCTGAACAACTGCCCTCTTATCATAGTAAAAGCTTTGGATTGGCGGACGATCTGTCGGGCCTCTTCTTCATCCTCTGGGAGTTCCTTCCTGAGGATGTACGCAATGTACGGCACTGTCCAGTCAGGAGTGATGACTAAAACCTCCATGATCAAGTCGACCACGGCCGGGACTTCGACTTCAGTCGAATCAGTGGCACTCTTTGGTTGCGGGGGCTCTTCAATGAAAGGATCTTCCTAGACTTAAGGTGTATGAATATGCTCCAAAAACACATTACTGGAAATGGCTTCCCTCTTGGAGCCTATCTTCGCCAAATCATCCGTTGCTTGATTTTTCAGTCGGGGTATCTAATGGAGTTCTAAACCTTCAAACTTCTTCTCTAACTTTCTCACCGCATGACGTCCCACTCCTTCATCACTTGATTCACCACCAAATCTGAGTTGCCATAGACCATGAGGCGACGGACACTGAGTGAAATGGCCATATGCAAACCATACAAAAGTGCCTCATATTCAGCTTCATTGTTGGAGGAATCGAAATGAATATGGAGAACATAGCGGAGCTTGTCGCCTCGGGGGGATACCAATACCACCCCAGCACCAGACCCATTCAGCATCTTAGATCCATCAAAGAACATGGTCCAGTGGTCCGAGTGAATCTGAGTTGGCAGATGCTATTTAATCCACTCGGCGAGGAAATCTGCTATTGCCTAGGACTTGATAGCTTTCTTTGCCTCAAACTTGATATCTAAGGGAAGGAGTTCAATCACCCATTTTGCCACTAGACCAGTTGCATCTCTGTTGTTCAGAATTTCTGATAATGGTGCGTCGCTGACGACTGTAATGGAGTGATCAGAGAAATAATGTGCAACCTTATTCGTGGTCATGTAAATCCCATAAACCAGCTTCTGATAATGTGGATATCTCTTCTTGGATGGAGTTAAAACTTCAGAAACATAGTATACCGGGCGCTGAACTTTATAGGCTTTTCCTTCTTCTTCCCGCTTGACCGTGAGCACTGTATTGACAACTTGTCCAGTGGCTGCAATGTAAAGCAGTAAAGGCTCTTTGCTGATTGGGGCAGCGAGCACCGGCTAGGTGGAAAGCAGGGCTTTGAGATCTGCAAACGCTGCATCAGCTTCAGGAGTCCACTCGAACTTGTCAGATTTCTTCATCAGTCGGTAAAGAGGCAATGCCTTTTCACCGAGGCGAGAAATGAATCGACTCAAGGCGGCCAAACAACCAGTAAGCTTCTGTACATCATGCACGCGCATAGGGCGCTTCATCTGGAGTATGACCCCAACTTTCTCTGGGTTCGCGTCGATCCCTCATTCGGAAACGAAGAAGCCGAGTAACTTTCCGCTAGGAACTCCGAAAGTACACTTTGATGGGTTAAGCTTGATAGCATACCTTCTCAGGTTGGCAAAGGTTTCAGCAAGGTCAGTCAGTAGGTCGGAACCTTTACGCGACTTGACCACAATGTCATCCATGTATGCTTCCACATTCCGACTGATTTGAGTAAGCAGACACTTATGAATCATCCTCATGACCGTGGCCGCAGTGTTCTTGAGACCAAATGGCATGGTGACATAACAAAAGCACCCGAATGGAGTGATGAAAGTTGATTTTATCTCATCGGGTCCATACAGTCGGATCTGATGGTACCCGGAATAGGCGTCTAGGAAAGACAAACGCTCACATCCCACAGTCGAATCGACAATTTGGTCGATGCGGGAAGAGGAAAATGATCTTTCGGGCAGGCCCAATCGATATGCTTGAAGTCAATGCACATGTGAAGTGAGTCATCCTTCTTGGGGACCATAACGACATTGGCGAGCCACTCGGAGTGGTAAATATTGCGGATGAACTCAGCCGCCAGGAGCCGAGCCACTTCCTCACCAATTGCTTTTCTCTTCTGTATGGTGGACCGTTGAAGATGTTCTTTGACTGGTTTCACTTTCGGGTCGACTCGCAAACGATGCTCAGCCACTCCCCTGGGTACACCGGGCATGCCAGAAGGTTTCCATGCAAAGATGTCCCAGTTCTCATGGAGGAATTGGGTGAGCGCTTCTTCCTATTTGCTGTCGAGTGAAATTGAAATATATGTAGGAGCAGCACTAGGACCGGTCTGGTGAATATGAATCGGCTTGGTTTCACCGGACAAGTGAAATGCAGAATCAGTGGCAGGCTTCTTGGAGCGCAGCAAATCACTCGGATCTGCATTTTTCTGGTATTCTTGCATTTCACCTGCCGCCATTTGTGCATCGGCAATTTTTGAGCCCTTCTGGAAGCACTCTTCCGCTTTCTGCCGATTGCCAGTGATAGTGATCACTCCTCTGGGACCAGGCATTTTCAATTTGAGGTACACGTAACACGGTCGAGCCATGAAACATGCATAGGCAGGCCTACCCAGAATGGCATGATAAGCACTCTTGAAATCCACTACTTCAAATGTCAACTTTTCTTTGCGGTAATTCTTGGAATCACCGAAAACCACGTCAAGGGCGATCTGGCCGAGTGACTCAGCCTTCTTGCCGGGTATAATGCCATGGAAACTCATATTACTTTCGTTGAGCTTGGACATCGGAATCCCCATTCCCTTCAAGGTTTCAGCATAAAGGATATTCAGGCCGCTACCACCATCCATCAGCACTTTAGTCAGTCGAGTGCCTTCAACAACTAGGTCGACCACCAACGCTTGCCTCCCAGGGGTGGCTATACGTGCTGGATGGTCGGACTGGTCGAATGTGATGGCAGTCTGGGACCATTTCAAATAACTTGGTGTTACCGGAGCTACCATGTTCACTTCCCTGTTGATAACTCTCAATCGACTTTTACTCTCAACATCATCAAAAATCATCAGAGTAGAGTTGACGTTGGGAAAACCGTCATCATCCTCTTCCTTATTCGCATCCTTATCCGAATTCTTTCCCTTCTCCTTGGGTTGTTTCCCTCGGAATTGCTGGATCAGGAGTCGACATTGCTGAGTGGTGTGCTTGGGATAAATCAAATTACCCTCTTCATCTTTCTTGGTGTGAATGTGACACGGCAAATCCAACACATCATTTCCGTCTTGATCTTTCACTTTCTTGGGATTCCA
>NW_024119846.1:0-9400 GCF_003073215.2 Triticum urartu
CTCAGTCATGGACCGGACCGGCCCGGACCGTGTCCACCCTGACTCAAGAGGGTGGTCAAGCCTAATGTCGCGTTCCTGCGGGAGTGCGGGATAGGTGCTGGCGACATTGTCTCGGTGCTCGTCCGTGTGAAGAGGATTCTGACCACCCGTCCGGAGCGCGTCCGGGCAATGGCGGCGTGTGCCGAACGTATAGGTGTGCCCTGGGACTGTGGGATGTTCAGGAAAGCACTGCGGTCTGTTCTAAACCTCGGTGAGGAGGAGATCACCGCCAAAGTTGAGTACTTGAAGAACACCTTCAGCTCCACGGATGACGAGGTGGGCATTGCTGGGTCGACGGCTCCAATGGTGCTGCAGTCGTCTAAGGACTTTCTGCGGACTAGGTCTGAGTTCCTCATCTCTGAGGTGGGTTTAGAACCGGCATACATTTCTCACTGGTCGATCGACAATGCTCACTTACAGCCTTAAGGGCCGGCTCAGACCACGGTACAACGTTCTAAAGTTTCTTAAGGAAAATGGACTGCTCGAGGACAAGCGCAGCTACTATTCAGCAGTCTTGATGACTGAGAAGGTTCTCATGGAAAAGTTCATATGCCATCACAACGAAGCTGCCCCACACCTTGCTGAAGACTATGCTGCCCCTTGCAAAGGGGAAATGCCGACTAATTTGATATCTACATCACCCAAGAAGGGGCTATGAGAATTGGTAACTTGTGTGTGGTGCAACAAAGTTTTCACTCTAGCTGGTAATTCCTGTTTCCGTGCCTAACTGGATGTTGGTGTGCCTCCTGTTGACTGTTATATGCTTGTTACATGCTGGTTTGGTCATTTTTAATGTGATGAAACTGATAATTTGATTCCTAAATCATGATATGTTTGTGCAATAACAAACCGTGGCTTGGTTACAAATTTTTTCATCCTCATGACATGTTATTTAATACACATATTGGAACTAAGAAAGTGCGCTCAGGCCATTCCAAATGCATTTAAATATCTAGTTTCAGTTTTTTTAGGGAATTTCTAGTTTCAGTTAGTTGCTGGAGTATTGCAAGAAGTTTGGTATTTTAACTAGCACATCATAAAGTTATTATTTTCTAGCTGTCCCTGGAATTGGTAAAAGTGGTATAGTGTTCCTCATTGAGATTAGGAAATGAATTGAGTACAATATAATGCAATTCAGAGCAGAGTTATGCTCATCAATCATCATACAGCAAAAGGTTCATATTTTTAGTTCACAATCTGCCAACTTGTGACCATCTCAGATTGGATTTCGTGGGTATGACAGTACGACAACCAGGAAAGCTAGAACATCCTGGATTTGAGTGACTATAGTTACATTGCTAAGTTGCAGTGAAATGTTTTCCACCGTGTCCACAAATTAGTTAAGGTTTCTCCAACAATGTATTTCACAGTTATGTCTAGTGCAAATTCAGCACCTCCAGTGGGAAGTATTGAGAGCATTTACATTCATGGATACGCATCAATATTTTTCTGCGTGGACCTCCCAATCTCTGTGGCAAGAACTAAATATTTTAACTGTACATATTATAGCTGAATTGGTGTATTGATTGTCGACACTTAAACACGTGGTTTTAAATCTTATCCATTCTGGCACACACCTGTGATATGATAATTCAGATAAACCTAGGAGAGCTTTGCACATCTACAACTTCTGCCTCCACTTGTCTCATCATAGTATTAGTTCTTCACCGAGCATCAACATTATGGAGGGAGGTCTGTACATCAACTGCAATTGTTTTGATATCCGTAGCACCTACAAGCAGTTTTAAGGGGCATACAAGAGATGGCCTGGTTATTACCCATCTTTGTAGATTGCCATTGGAAAGAGGGGAAAAAAGAGGTTTGTATGATATGATATATTTGTTCCTTGTTCATTTTTTTGTCATCAGGTACTTTACAGAGCGTTTGATACAGGTTGTAGTTGCTCATTCATTCCACTTATCCACTGAACTAAACATTGATCCATACTCTGAAATTGCTAGGTTATGTTTCATTGGTGCATACCACTTGGAAATGTCCTCAAGATTTGCCAGCCCTGAAGCCATTTAGCTCTGTTATGACTTATTACCTGCATTTTTTTTCTAGCTTAGTGCAAGTTTACTTGAAAAAATTCTGATACTATTGAAGACGCCATATATACATGCTGTGCTGTGCAGTCTTTGTGATGAATGAAACATGAAGAGGACAGCCCCAATGTTGTTACGATAGGTAAGAGGGAACTTAATCTGCAGCCATCATTTGCCATCTGCACTTTTTGTTTTGGAAAAGTTTGCAGCTCTTGATGGCTTCTGGTGTTAGAAAAGTCTCTAATTTAATAAATCCGGTGCTGCAAGAATGAATCATACTATTGCAAGAGGTGCACTTATGAGCTGCTTGCTGCATGGAAATGATTGATTTACTGTACTTTGATTTCTCTCGGTTGTTTGTTTGAACTGGAAACTGATTACTCTCGATTATGACCTCTCCTTTCACTTCCGGAAACTTTTAGTTGCTCCATTATTACTTCTGTTGGAGTAGATATTGTATGAATAGTGGAAAGCATCCTGATCACAACGTAATTCTGAAGCTAATTATGTTTGCTTGCTGTTTAATATGGATAATAGCATCCATATTTCTGTATGCGTCTTTCTAAAATTTTATCCTTTGACGAAGTAAATTTTCATCTGTTTCAGTTGACGGCTTACCTGTAGCATTGTTTTCTGCCTTCCAGATGTTGGAGGAGATGAACCATGGCAGGCTGGGGCTTTGATATGCTATATACTACACGTCATTCTGAAGGAGAATCGATTTCAGGGCAGAGGCTGATTGCAATCTATCTGGAGTCAGACTCAATGACCCTAACCGATGATGCCATGAAGCTGATTTCAACCTACCAGGGGTCAGACC
Organism: Triticum urartu; assembly: GCF_003073215.2. Classification (NCBI taxonomy): domain Eukaryota; kingdom Viridiplantae; phylum Streptophyta; class Magnoliopsida; order Poales; family Poaceae; genus Triticum; species Triticum urartu. The sequence continues at coordinate 2,905 of NW_024119846.1, forward strand.
CGACGAACCTAGCCAATCATTGCCCTGAAACAGCTTCAGTAACATGTATTCATGACCTGACGCAGGAAGGAAGAGGCTCCTACTTTTCTATTTTTGCATTTCACAGGTTATGCGATCCTTCTGTATTTGTCCTAAAGACCGTGGGCAAAACGATGGCGCACACGTTGCCGTCGCATGTCTGCTGAATTGATCAGCTCAGCCGAGGTAACCTGGCTTGTGTAACTTCAGTTCATTATTCTCTGGTCCACGGTTCTTCAAATGACAGTTGTTTAGAAGGGAGTGATTTGATTAACGAGCGGATTTTGAGCTCGGATGATAGTTTTGACCACGTATGGCGATGGTCTTTATTTTAGGGCAAGCATTTTGTTCTGGAGCAGAATATTGCAGGGCTGAATAATCTGGGGCCTTCATTTTTTAAATACTAGCACAAATGCATGGTGTATGCGTTGCTACGAAGCCAGAAAAAGGCGAGGAGTTTGGCCAACACCGATGACTTCACATTCCTTAAGATACATTTCTCGGACCATGCATAAAGTGAAATCAGGGTCTTATTTCATTCTTATTACTACACCGCATGTTTTTTTTATCAACAGTCTGAATATGCAAGAGTTTGAGTTTGAGTCTATATTCTTACTCCCTCCGTTCCGAATTACTTGTCTTGGATTTGTCTAGATACGGATGTATCTAGACTCATTTTAGTTCTTGATACCTCCGTATCTAGACAAATCTAAGACAAGTAATTCGGAACAGAGGGAGTATTTGTTATCTGTCTTTTACAAGAATTTAACCTTTGGTTGATTCTTCAAGAGACCTTTCGTGAACTTTTTGAAATGACAGATCAGTATCAGCTCTTGTGGTTTGAACTGCTGGCCACTCCCTCCGTTTCTAAATATTTGTCTTTCTATAGATTTCAACAAGTGACTACATACAGAGCAAAATGAGTGAATCTACACTCTAAAATATGTCTATATACATCCGTATGTGGTAGTCCATTTGAAATCTCTAAAAAAGACAAATATTTAGGAACTGAGGGAGTAGATTATAATTACTCAACTTGTCAATTGTTTCCTTCTATAGTTTTTTTCGTTGCAACAAATTGCAAGTGGTTGATGTGACACCTACTATGCACCGATCTTTAACTAATCTTATGTAATGGTTATGAAGTTCGGAAGATGCTAAATCGCTAACCCAGTTCAGTTCACCTGACTTGGGTGTAATTAGTTAAGCCATATGCATGCATATCCTGGATTAATCATCCTTTGGTTTTCACCTGAAACTGAAGGTGCAAAACAGTTGGAACAATACATGCATATTCAGACTTTTGATAGTAGAAAACATACCATGTAAGTAAAACGAAATAAGACCCTGATTTCAGTTTTCGCATAGACAGAGGAAGGTACTCATCTTAAGAAATGTGAAGTCATCTGTGGTGGCCGTCTTCTAAAGAAAAATAAAATAAATTAACAGTAAACCAACAATTTTGATAAAGCTCATGAACTAGGTGGTGATTGGAATGGTACCGTCTATAGAGGGATTTTGTTGGACCTCCATGTTGCAGCCATCAAGAAACTAAAGATGGTTGATCCAATCATAAATCAACCATAGGAATTTAGTAAAACAGTTTAGTACTTTGGTTATTGCCTTGAAGCAGGGGTCCCATTATTGGTCTATGAGTTCATATACAATAGAACTCTTTATGATCATCTTCGTGTCCAAGGATCAAGATCATTGTCATAATATGATTGGCGATAAATAGCAACTGAATTGCCAAATGACTAGCATATCTTTTTTTTTTTGCGAAACAAGAGCTTTCATTCATTAAACAATGGGATTACAATCATTTTGCAGGCAAACAACTAAAAAACTTCGTACATAATTTAACCAAAGACATCTTCTCCTAGTTGATGTCGCCAGCTTAACACACAGATGTGCCCCTTCGTTAGCCTCACGACCAACAAAATTTAATTGGAATGACTGCAAACTCCAGCTGAGCTCTTCTATTTCCTGGAGTATCGGAGCTATCACAGAACGATTTTGGTTTCTGTCCCTCCATAGCTTGACAACCTCCTGGGCATCAGACTCAACAATAACCTTTGATAGACCAATATCACAGGCGAGTCTAACACCATCACATACGGCAAGGGCCTCCATAATTAAAGCATTGGCCGTCTGACCATACCAGATGGCTTGGCCCCTTAGTAAGGCACCACTCTGATCACGTACAATCACTCCTGTAGCTCCCTCATTGTTGTTTCGCAAGAAACTAGCATCCACATTCAGTGTAATTATGCCAGAAGCTGGAGGTTTCCACCTTGGCCGCTCCTTATGGTGTTGCTTCCCTGAAGCCTGTCCTGTTAGTGTATGATCGTAGGCAATATCAGCAGTCCACTTCACAGATTTATACACGGATCTTACTCTCTCTCTTCATGGAGTCGAGCATTCCTCTCAGACCATACAGCCCATCCACCACATAATATAACAGCTGCATCTTCACCAAAAACTTTGCTACTATCAATCAGATCTACAGCCCAAAAATATGGGTGAAGCTCCAGCACCTTGACTGAAGTGAGATTCTTCAACTCCTGCCAGAACAATTTGGCCCATGTACACTCGAACAAGGCATGTTTGATGGTCTCCTCTCTTCCACATGATTGACAGAATGAGGTACGATCCATATGTCTCCCATGGAGAATCGCTTGGCAAGGTGTAAAATTTTTAATCTGCCTCCACCAGAAGTTACAGACTTTTGGCGGTACTCGCATTTTCCAAAGCTTTTTCCAAAAAAAATGTTTGTCGCCATTCGATCTGGAATTCTAGACACTGAAGTGATAGAGTGATTCATTTCCAGAAGTGCTCGATAGGCTGACCGTACTGAAGAATTGCCATTTCTCTCTAGATGCCATGCCCAGCTATCTTCTGCTAATCAGACAGTCGGAATTTGCAGAATAGCCCGAGCATCAACCGGCATAAACTTTGCTTCCACCAACTCCTCATTCCACTCACCCAAGTCCGGGTTTAATAGTTCTTCCACCAAATTTATTCCTGAAGATTGCAACTTAACAATAGGCTTTAGTCCAGGATTAGTAGTGATCCAGGGGTCCTCCCAAATTCTTGTTGATGATCCATCTCCAATGCGTCGAATGAGGCCCAACTCCAAGGCTTCCCTACCAGAAAGGATTGCCCTCCAAGTTTGTGAGGAATTACTCTTACGCCCTACTGTCATAAAATTGCCATCATTAAAATATTTTCCTTTCAACACCCGTGCACACAACGTCTCCGGATTACAAATCAAGCGCCACCCTTGTTTCGCTAGCATAGCCTTATTGAAGAGGACGAAGTCTTTGAAACCCATGCCACCGCATACTTTGGGTATAGTGAGTCCTTCCATTTGACCCAATGCATCTTCCCTTTGGTCTCATCTCCCCCCACCAGAACCGGGCAATTGCTGCTATTATCTTTTTACACAACTTCTTGGAAAGCTTGAAACAGCTCATGGAATATGTCGGAATAGCTTGGCAAATTGATTTAATCAATACTTCACGGCCTGCACTGTTTAGTAATTTTGGCGCCCAACTTGTAACAAGTTTCATGATAGTAGCCACCATATGATCAAAGTGCTCATCAGAGGATCTTCCCACAGCCGTAGGAAGTCCCAAATATCTTCCCGCCAAGGCTTCCGTGGGAATCCCCGTATTTTGATGAACTGTCATTTTCATAGCCTCATCTTCATTGCCACTGAAAAATATAGCCGATTTGTGTTTATTCACCATTTGCCCGGAACCCATACGATATTGTTCGAACACATCTTGCAATCTGTGAGCACCCTCAGTTGTTGCTTGTGTAAATACCAAACAGTCATCAGTAAACAACAAGTGAGATATCCAAGGGCAATGGATACCAATTCTCACCCTCTTTGATAAATGTCCTGCACCATAATTCTTTAACATACAAGAAAAACTTTCAGCACAGAGAAGGAATAAATATGGTGAAATAGGATCGCCTTGTCTGATACCCCGTGTTGGCTTGAAAACATCAGAATAGTTCCCATTAACTCTAATAGAGAAAGAAACAGTCTCCACACATGTCATAACTCTATCAATCCATTGCACAGCAAAACCCATCTTACTCATAATCACTCTCAAGCACGACCACTCCACACGATCATAGGCTTTCGCCATGTCCAACTTTACCGCACATGCAGCTGCTTTTCCTCTTTTCCTTTTCAAATAATGGACACATTCATAGGCTAGTAACTGTGAGCACTAATCTTGATCGTGGCCGGTTGGTGATGGCTGAGTTGCGCGGAGCTGGCAACGAGCAGCAGCATCGGACGGGGAGTTGGGGGGCCCAAGGATGCGGAGGCGCGTCCAAGGGGGCCCCAATGCATCTTCCCTTTGGTCTCATCTCCCCCCACTAGAACCGGGCAATTGCTGCTATTATCTTTTTACACAACTTCTTGGAAAGCTTGAAACAGCTCATGGAATATGTCGGAATAGCTTGGCAAATTGATTTAATCAATACTTCACGGCCTGCACTGTTTAGTAATTTTGGCGCCCAACTTGTAACAAGTTTCTTGATAGTAGCCACCATATGATCAAAGTGCTCATCAGAGGATCTTCCCACAGCCGTAGGAAGTCCCAAATATCTTCCCACCAAGGCTTCCGTGGGAATCCCCGTATTTTGATGAACTGTCATTTTCATAGCCTCATCTTCATTGCCACTGAAAAATATAGCCGATTTGTGTTTATTCACCATTTGCCCGGAACCCATACGATATTGTTCGAACACATCTTGCAATCTGTGAGCACCCTCAGTTGTTGCTTGTGTAAATACCAAACAGTCATCAGTAAACAACAAGTGAGATATCCAAGGGCAATGGATACCAATTCTCACCCTCTTTGATAAATGTCCTGCACCATAATTCTTTAACATACAAGAAAAACTTTCAGCACAGAGAAGGAATAAATATGGTGAAATAGGATCGCCTTGTCTGATACCCCGTGTTGGCTTGAAAACATCAGAATAGTTCCCATTAACTCTAATAGAGAAAGAAACAGTCTCCACACATGTCATAACTCTATCAATCCATTGCACAGCAAAACCCATCTTACTCATAATCACTCTCAAGCACGACCACTCCACACGATCATAGGCTTTCGCCATGTCCAACTTTACCGCACATGCAGCTGCTTTTCCTCTTTTCCTTTTCAAATAATGGACACATTCATAGGCTAGTAACTGTGAGCACTAATCTTGATCGTGGCCGGTTGGTGATGGCTGAGTTGCGCGGAGCTGGCAACGAGCAGCAGCATCGGACGGGGAGTTGGGGGGCCCAAGGATGCGGAGGCGCGTCCAAGGGGGCTGCTGAGAGATTCTCATATGTCCAAATGATGTGAAAATTAGAGTAGACCTCACGCATCAAATTGTCTACCACACAACAGAAATTGGGATTTTTTGAATTTTTCTAACACTTGTTTTTATTTTTTTCGTTAGCATGGATGCAGATGAGCTCGAGTGCAGAAATAGATTTTCGGGTTGAAGAGTGTCTACATAATATCCACAGTAGTTCTTCTTACACATGAGCCGAGCACAGTTTACTTTTGGAGATTTATGTGCACTCTTTTACATTAGTTAAAATGGGAATCCATTCATACCGTTTTTCTCTGATGGCAGCTTTGGTTCTTAGCTCTTTTTTAAATCCGGTGCAAACTGGTGCAATCCGTTTTTTTCCAATTGTTGCTAAGAAATCTGTGTCCCTTTTTTTTAGTTCCACTATACCACTCTGGTACCTAGACAAATCAGAATGTTGCTGGCGCAAAATGCACCTTGCGCTCAAAGTTGAACCGGCCAAATCGAAGCGCACAGCCAACATTGAGCTCCCAAAAACAACAACCCCAGTAAAACATTGGTAGACATTTTTTGTTCCACGCTGGTGTCTAGACCAAGGTGGTGTGTAAACCAAACCAGTTAATGGTGACTAGATACCAAAATACTGCTTGCTGGAGCAACACACCGTGCATTACTGATAGATCTCCTCTGACTAAGCTTTCGCATCCTGATGTCTCCTATTCTAAAGTTCTCTACATTTCCAAATATGCATGTGCACATGCATGTATCTATGCTGCTACTTGCTAGCTAGCCGGCAACACCTATGTCTATTTCTCTAGCCTTGTTCTTGCTAACTAGTCTAGTTCTTATAGTCGAGAAGACTAGTGAAACACTTGAAGCAGAGAGGAAAGTTTTGTTGAAGGGTTAATTAGATAAATGCACTCCAATTATGGGGATTCATAAAAGCTTTATTGAAATGTACTACATTGTGGTTTGTTGAGAACTTTTATCTACATTGAAACCATTCTAGGACATATATATTACTGGGTGGAAGATATTCATAAATGAGTGATTCTGAGATCCTTTGTGCGGTTTGGACTTCTGACCATTCTGAATATCATATTGTTCAACTTGTCGATTGTTTCCTTCAAAAAGTAAACTTCTCAAA
>NW_024119847.1:0-8832 GCF_003073215.2 Triticum urartu
AAGTTTCCGGTTAATACAATTCTAGCATGAATAATAAACATTTATCATGATATAAGGAAATAAATAATAACTTTATTATTGCCTCTAGGGCATGTTTCCTTCATAGCGGTGCCCCCCTCATATATATATAGGTTGGAGGGGAGGAGAGGCAGCCAAGGGAATCCTACTTGGGCGCCTCCCAATTCGGCCTCCCCCCTTCCATATCCATCCGGAGGGGGAAGGAAGGAGGAGGGAAGGAAGGGGGAGGCCAAATCCCTCCCCCTCCTTTCTCCCTTCTCTTCTTTCCTTCCCCATTATTTTGGCCTACATGGGGCGCACCAGCCCCTTAGGGGCTGGTCTGTCCCCCTCTTGGCCCATTAAGGCCCATGTAGTTGCCGGGGGGATGCCCGGAACCCCTTCCGGTGACCCGATATGTACCCGGTACCCCCGGAACACTACCGGTGTCCGAATACCATCGTCCAATATATGAATCTTTACCTCTTGACCATTTCGAGACTCCTCATCATGTCCGTGATCTCATCCGGGACTCCAAAAAACATTCGGTCACCAAATCACATAACTCATATAATACAAAATCGTCATCGAAAGTTAAGCGTGTGAACCCTACGGGTTTGAGAACTATGTAGACATGACCGAGACACCTCTCCGGTCAATAACCAACATCGGAACCTGGATGCTCATATTGGTTCCCACATATTCTACGAAGATCTTTATCGGTCGTACCGTAATGACAACATACGTTATTCCCTTTGTCATCGGTATGTTACTTGCCTGACATTCGATCATCAGTATCTTCATACCTAGTTTAATCTCGTTACCGGCAAGTCTCTTTACTCGTTCTGTAATACATCATCCCGTAACTAACTCATTAGTCACATTGCTTGACAGGCTTATTATGATGTGCATTACCGAGAGTGCCCAGAGATACATCTCCGATACTCAGAGTGACAAATCCTAATCTTGATCTATGCCAACCTAACAAACACCTTCAGAGATACCTGTAGATCATCTTTATAATCACCCAGTTATGTTGTGACATTTGATAGCACACAAGGTATTCCTTCGGTATCCGGGAGTTGCATAATCTTATAGTCGAAGGAATATGTATATGACATGAAGAAAGCTATAGCAATAAAACTGAACGATCAACATGCTAAACTAACGGATGGGTCTTGTCCATCACATCATTCTCCTAATTATGTGATCCCATTTATCAAATGACAACATATGTCTATGGTTAGGAAACTTAACCATCTTTGATTAACGAGCTAGTCTAGTAGAGGCTTACTAGGGACATGGTGTTTTGTCTATGTATCCACACATGTATCAAGTTTACGATTAATAAAATTCTAGCATGAATAATAAACATTTTATCATGACATAACAACTTTATTATTGCCTCTAGGGCATATTTCCTTCACATCTTTATTTTCACGGAAACTAGAAGAACACGTTATTACAAACCAATCTCGTTTAGCACACATCTTAGTGGTTCTTTCTTTGCACTCATCAGTGGAAATTCTCATAGCTTTGAGAGATTCATTAATATCATGCTTGGGTAGAATAGATCTAAGTTTCAAACAATTAACATCAACAGAAATTCTATCCATGTTCCTAGCCAAATCAGCAATCCTAAGCAATTTTTCTTCAATCAAAGCATTAAAATTCTTTTGCGAACTCACAAATTATTTAACACTATTCTCAGACTCAGAGGGCACCTTATTATAATTTTCATAAGAATTCTTGTAGGAATTACCATAATTATTAGAGGAATTACTAGGAAACGACCTAGGATTAAAATTACCTCCATACGCGTTATTACCAAAATTGTTTCTACCAACAAAATTCACATCCATAGATTCTTTATTACTTTCAATAAAAGTAGACAAAGGCATATCATTAGGATCAATATAAGCACTCTTGCTAGCAAATAATTTCGTAAGCCCATCCATCTTTCCACTCAAAACATTAAACTCTTCAATCGTATGCACTTTTTTTACTAGTGGAAGATCTTTCGGTATGCCATTGAGAATAATTAACCATTATATTATCTAGGAGTTTAGTAGTTTCTCCTAAAGTAATTTCCATAAAAGTACCTTCCATGGCCGAATCTAAAAGATTTCTAGAAGAAAAATTCAATCCGGCATAAAAAATTTGTATAATCATCCACAAATTCAAACCATGAGTAGGACAATTTCGTATCATCAATTTCATCCTCTCCATATATTGTGCCACATGTTCATGATAAAGTTGCTTAAAATTCATAATCTCGTTTCCAAGGGAGATGATTTTAGTAGGAGGGAAACACATGGAAATAAAAGTATCTTTACACTTATTCCATGAATCAATACTATTTTTAGGCAAAGATGAAGACCAAGTTTTTGCACGATCTCGAAGTGAGAACGAAAATAGCTTCAATTTAACAATATCATTATTCACATCTTTTTTCTTTTGCATATCACACAAATCAATGAAATTGTTTAGATGGGAAGCGGCATCTTCACTAGGAAGGCCAGAAAATTGATCTTTCCTAACAAGATTCAGCAAAGCGGCATTAATTTCACAAGATTCCGCACTACTGGCTGGAGCAATCGGAGTACTAATAAAATCATTATTATTGGTGTTGGAAAAGTCACACAATTTGGTATTCTCTTGAGCCATCGCGACAAACCAAGCAATCCAACACACGAACACACAAAAGCAAATGAAGAAAACGAATGGAAGAGGGGCGAGGAAAAGGCAAATCTTTTCGAAAATCGTTTTAGAAGTGGGGGAGAGGAAAATGAGAGGAGAATGGCGAATAATGTAATGCAAGAGATGAGAGTTTATGATGGGTACTTGTTATGTCTTGACTTGGCGTAGATCTCCCTGGCAACGGCACCAGAAATTCTTCCTACTACTTCTTGAGCTTGCGTTGGTTTTTCCCTTGAAGAGGAAAGGTTGATGCAGCAAAGTAGAGATAAGTATTTCCCTCAGTTTGAGAACCAAGGTATCAATCCAGTACGAGACAGCGCACAAATCACCGAATACCTGCACAAACAATCAAACAACTTGCACCCAACGCGATAAAGGGGTTATCAATCCCTTCACGATTACTTACAAAAGTGAGATCTGATAGAGATAGATAAATGGTTAAGTAAATATTTTTGGTTTATAGATCAGAAAGTAAAAGATTGCAAAATAGTAGATCGAAAACTAGTATGATGGAAAATAGAGACTTATATGATGGAAAATAGACCCGGGGACCATACATTTCACTAGAGGCTTCTCTTAAGAAAGCAAATAATACGGTGGGTGAACAAATTACTGCCGAGCAATTGATAGAAAAGCGCAAAGTTATGATGATATCTAAGGCAATGATCATGAATATAGGCATCATGTCTGTGTTAACTAGACCAAAACGATTCTGCATCTACTACTATTACTCCACACATCGACCGACTCCTGCCTGCGTCTGGAGTATTTAGTTCATGAAGAACAGAGTAACGCATTAAGTAAGATGACATGATGTAGAGGAATAAACTCAAGCAATATGATGTAAAACCCATCTTTTTATCCTCGATGGCAACAATACAATACGTGCCTTGCTGCCCCTACTATCACTAGGAAAGGACACCGCAAGATTGAACCCAAAGCTAAGCACTTCTCCCATTGCAAGAAAAGCCAATCTAGTTGGCCAAACCAAACCGATAGTTCGAAGAGAATTACAAATATATAAAATCATGCATAAAAGAATTCAGACAAGATTCAAATAATGTTCATAGATAAGCTAATCATAAATCCACAATTCATCGGATCTCGGCAAACACACCGCAAAAAAGTATTACATCGAATAGATCTCCAAGAAACTCGAGTAGAAGATGGTATTGAGAATCAAAGAGAGAGAAGAAGCCATCTAGCTACTAGCTATGGACCCGTAGGTCTGTGGTAAACTACTCACGCTTCATCGGAAGGGTAATAGAGTTGATGTAGAAGCCCTCCATGATCGAATGCCCCTCCGGCAGTATGCTGAAAAAGGTCCCTAGATGGGATCTCACGGGTACAGAAGGTTGCGGCGGTGGAAAAGTGTTTTCGTGGATGCCTCTGGTGGTTGGGGGATATTTGGGAATATATAGGCGAAATAATTAGGTCTGGAGGTGCGTGAGGGGCCCACAAGGGTGGGGGTGCCCTACCCCATGGGCGCGCCCTCCGTCCTCATGGCCGCCTCATGGCTCCTCCGACTTCATCTCCAAGTCTCCTGGTTGTCTTCTAGTCTAAGGAAGATCATCGCAAAGGTTTCATTCTGTTTGGACTCCGTTTGGTATTCCTTTTCTGCAAAACTCTAAAACTGGGAAAAACAGGAACTGACATTGGGCTCTAGATTAATAGGTTAGTCCCAAAAATAATATAAAATAGCATATTAATGCATATAAAACATCCAAAACAGATAATATAATAGCATGGAACAATCAAAAATTATAGATACGTTGGAGACGTATCACAAAGTCGAGCAACAAAAGGGGTGTGATGTGATGTGAGGTGTAGGGCTCTAGTCATCGATCACGTTGATCGAGTCGTCGATGATGATGCAGGGGCAACAGGGACAGGGTGGGGGTCACTGATGGATCACTAACCAACCTATGCTAAGCAGTTTAGGATAAGCAGGTAAGGTACAATAGTAGGTTACAAAGCAGGCTATCCATCAGAATAGGAGCAATCAATTACAGTAGCAAAATCTAATGCAAGCATGAGAGAGAATGGAATGGGCGATATCAGAATGACCAAGGGGGTTTGCTTGCCTGGAAGCTCTGCTGAAAGGGAAGAAGGGTTGTCGATGGCGTAGTCGATCGCAGCGGCATCAACATCGGTCACGGGGTCTACCGGAGAAAAGGAGGGGAATGAAACAGTAAATAAAAGCAAACAGATGCATCATTAAGCATTGCATGACGATAGGCGGTGTTAGTGTGTTCTAACGCAGTGCTACATGATACCGGCGAAGGGGGAAAACATCCGGGAAAGTTTTCCTGAAGTTTTGATAATTTTGGACAGGTGAAATCGAGGGGGACGGTTCCATGTTCGCAATGCTAGGGGAGTGTGGTAGATGAACGGAGGGTGTACCTGGATTCGCCTCGCTTTTCTGAGCAACTTTCATCTACAAAGTATTCTCATCTAAGCTACCGATTATTTTATATGATTTTCCAAAGATTTAAACAATTTCTAGATTTATTTTAAATCAAAAATGATTTTATTGTGCAATCATGATGTCGGCAGTCAAGCCAGCTAACTCAGGTCAAACCTGGCAGATGGGTCCCACCAGTCATTGACAGTGGACTAACAGGGTTTTCTAAATTAAACTAATTAACCAAATAACTAATAGAGGCCCAATGTCAGTAACTAATCAGTTTAAGTTAATTAAAAACTAACTAATCTACTTAGTATTAGGGGTGGGGGCCACTACTCAGTGACTGGGGGTTGCCCAGTCAGGGTTGACCAAAGTCAATGGGTTAAAGGGGGGGCAGCGGGGCATCTGGGGGCCACCAGTCAGTGACTGTGGGGTGGCCCAAGGGCGGCAATGTCGGCGGGTGGCGCCGAAGTAGCTCTGGCGAGTTCTTTCGCAGTGGTTCTACACCGGAACCGGCCGAAATCGTGCTACGGTTCACCACATCACGCGCGGAGTAGCTATATGGGACCCTAACGCTTGTGCGCATCTAACGGTGGCGGGCGCGGGGGCAGTGGTGGTCGGCAGGGGTGCTGGCGACGAACCGTGGCAGCGACGAGGATCGGGCGTGGACCGGGGTGAGACTAGAACAGCTTGGAGGGCGAGCTAGGGGCGCAGTGCAGTGTTGTGCGCGCCCTGGAGCGCGCCAGTGGCTCCAGCCATGGCGGGCAGCGGAGCTCTTTTTCCTCGGCGAGGCGAGCTAGAGGGGGCGCGGGCACACGGAGAGAGGGAGGAGGGGCGAGAGCTCACCGGGGAGTCGCACATGGCCCGGCTATGGGTTTAGGAGCTGAAGTGGGCGCCAGCATCGGAGGAGAACGACGACGGTCGAAGGAGGAAGACGAAGGGGATCCGGCGCTGGGGTGGCTCCCGCCTTGACGTTGTCGGTGCAGACGAAGCAGCAGATGGCCGCGGGGCTCGTGGACACGTGGGGCGGCGAGGAGGGTGCAGTGGCGCGGCAACGCGGCGGCGATAGTGCATCGGGGCGAGGTGGATCTGGAGAAGGGGGCGAGGCCAGAGGGGGGAGGGGGTGTTCCAAGGAGAGTGAGTGGGTGTGAGGTGCCCGAGGGGGTCGCGGGACTCGACCTTGCTAGGTGGGCCAGCTGGGTTGGGCCGCCCAGGTGGCTATGGCCAGGGGCAGTGGGCCTTTCTTTTTCCTTTTACTAGTCGACCCGTTGTGCCAAATGGCGCAGAGGCACGCTAAATCCATGTGCGCGATGAAAAACATATCCATGGTTTAATCCCCTTTAATAGAAAACATGGTGGATTGTTATCTACAATGAGATGTATATACATATTTTAATTTGATAGCACAATATATTTGCTACCATGTTCGCAAAGACCCATTTGTAACCATGTTCGTATTGAAAATATTTGCATCTTCAGTGACTATGTGTTTGAGCAAAAAATACATAGGCTTTTGTTTAAAAATATATGTACCTTTAAAATCATGAGTGCTTTCAAAATATTTTCATTAGTTAGGAGCTTTAGGTTTGAGCAAACATGTATGATTGGAGCTTTAGCCCCTCTATATAAAAATAATGAAGGAGCATCAAACGTTGAATAGCAGATGAACAATAGTTTGAAACGTCTCCATAACAACAATAGCTATCGTCTATGACATTTGTTTTATAACTATCAAACATGGCTAAATCATCATTTCTATTGAATCTACATAACAAGTATTTATGGCAAGGGACATCATCACATAGATTAAAGAGAAAAGAGGGATTCATCAACAGTTCAACACTAAAGCATCAACCACTTGCATGGTGGTAGGAGCAAGTGGCAACGTCTCAAGTCTCTAAGTTGGCTCCATGGTCAGCAATACATCATCATACGCACATCTTGGCTACAACTGATACATGCATCTCAAACAACATGTTGGTGTTTTTACCTGATGAAATAGATAGTGACACAAATTTATTTGCTAGGTACAAATTATACCAGCGACTTGTATGGAAAAAATGCAATGTTTCATTAAGATCACTATTCGACCATTTTTATAAAAAGAACCAAAACTGAATCTAGAAAACAAATGTTGTTTTCCCCTGTAATACCTGAATGAGCTAGTCCATAGATTTAATCTGAATTCGACATCGAATGGATTCTATTCAATTTTTTGAGCACGTTGAACACAACCTACTATATTCTAACAGTCGATAAACCATCAAAGTAAACAATTCAAAATTTGCATGGGTACAAACATAGATAAGATAAACCTCCAGGTTCGTTATGGTTTAGTTGAACTCTACATACTAATGAGAAATTTCAGGAAAATGTGAAAGCACCTCAAACCACATTTTCTTACTACCAAGCTCCCATGCGCTGTCACCTCTTCCTGAACTCAAACTAATGGCTCGTCTCCTTAGCTACCTACTATCCAATCACGTGATCACATAATATCCTTCTTTCTCCAAGGGAGGGTATACCTTGCATCACTACAACTAAAAAGGAAATAATATGAATGAATTAGATGGTGATGGCTTCCTCACCAAATAAGCATGTAAAGACAATAAGAACTTACATATGTTCAAGCAGGAAAAGGAAGCAAACCAAGTACATGTTTGAATGAATATATAATCTATTGCAGACCTTGCCTAGTACAAATAGTGACAAGCAAGCACAAGATGCATCAGCTTACATGCTTTAAACCACTTCCATTGACATGCACAACTGATTACATTACAAAGAAGTATATCGTGTCATATAGGCATGGGCATGATACCACCCGTTGCGCCAACTGGAGCAGAGACCCACTAACACCATCTGTGCTTTGAAAAAAATTCCATATATTAGTAGGTTTAGCTGTGGCCAAGCACGTACACTGCTTTACGCCCGTTTCAGAATCATTCTTTTTTAAACCATGCAATAGGATTGCATATATTCCAGAGGAGTCTTTACACAATCGGGGATGATCAAATGACCCAAGCTCACACCAGCCTACTGCCTAGTATCAGGATCGATGACTCTCTGGAGCAGCGCGAAGACACTATTAAAGCCCGCTATCTTGTCCCTCCATATGATCCAAATGACCACGGAGATAAAAGCATTCACAATTTTCTTTCGCCCACCCTGCATTCTTGACCTAGCATCCTGCCACCGGACACGAAGAGCAAGATCAGTAGGAGTGACCTCGTTTCAGAATCATTCTAAAAAAATACCTAAAGTCTGTCAATATAGACAAAAACAAAATTCTTGAGTACTTACCGAGGCTTCTCTATGTAAACTGGAAGAGAGACAAAAATCAGACATCACAACATATAAAATCCCATGAAAATGTGTTGCTCAACAGTTCTTCCAGTTGGTGTATTCTCATATTCCAGGGAAACATGAAATTCATACAAAATGAAAAACCTAGGACATGGCTGGGTATAGTCTTTAAGACAAAACCAGGATTTGACTAATCAACACAGGAAAACAAAGCACAAATTTTGAGAGTTCAGAGCAAGCACAAAATTTGGAGAGCCAGATTGCATAAAAGTTGACAAAAGGTCACTTGATTAGCCTATAAATGCAGGAGAAGTCAAATTCTAAGTAATTTTTTCTCCTCCATAAGTGCTTACATCATACAGCTCACCTCGACAACCCAGGAAGTAGTCTTTGCTGTAACAACAAAAAGAACAAACTTGTAGGGA
>NW_024119848.1:0-10154 GCF_003073215.2 Triticum urartu
TGGATGGGGGCGGTCGCGACCGCCAATGACGACGGCAGCTTCACCGGATCAGCGGCGGCGTGACCAGATCGGCGGCGGCGCGACTGGATCTGGGCCCAGACATGGGCTTGGTCTCCGGGTCGCAGTCGGCGCGGTGGTGGGTGCGACACGTCGGCAGCTAGGACATACTGATGTTTGGTATTAGGCTCGGACATTTGGCACGCCTTCATCAAGAGGATAGGAGTAGCGATATGTGTGTTGCCATGATGGTGGCTTCGGCCATACTGATGTATTACTTTGTAAGGTCTTTGTGAATAATTAATAATATGATTGCATGCATCGTTCAGATGCAGAGGCCGGGGGTATATCCTCCTTTTCAAAAAAAATGTAGATCTAACAAATTGTTAACTATAGTTTAATAATGAGTCAATTACATCATTGGTGCTAGAACTTGGCATGAATGGTCACTTTAGTGCTACAAGTTGTGGTGTGCATTGAAGTGGTGCAAAAACTTGGCTTCGCGGTGCAAATACGGTGCATATAAATTCACTTGTATAAGTCCACGACGCTGATGAGGCATGCCAGCATGGCATGGGCCCGCTCTCAGTGAGCAGTGAGGAGACAGGGTGTGTGACCTGCTGTTTTTGCAAAAAAAAAACTTCAGTTTTTATTCTTTTTGCACAAAATTACGCTTGCAGGCCCACTTGTCAGAAATAGCACAAATTGCACTGAGAAAAAATAGTACCGACGGGGCTTCAAACCTAGAACCCGCAGGTAACATGCGTGCGCACCTAACCAAAACAGCCAATGTGACATTCATAGCGTAAATTAAATATTTTAACTCAAATGAAAAAGGTACCCAAGGGGCTCGAACCAGGGACCTGAAGACTTCAGGAATACAAGATTAACTACCAACCCACTAAAATTTGTTTGCAAGTAGGCTATTGTCTATTGATAAATATAGTAAAAACACAAGTATATATATATACCGTATCCCATAGACAATATAATTTTTGACCTATAAGTGTTGCACTTGATTTTTCACAAAATCATAAGTATTTTTTCCCTGAAATTCTTCCTCAAACTCATAAACATTTTCGAAAACATGAAAACTTTTATATACTGCATAAATATTTAGTAAAAACATAAATAAATAAAATTATGTGAATATATATTTAGAAAGGTTAAATATATTTAAATACACACTAATTTAGTTTTACAAGGCTAAATATTTTATTAGAAATGCGCGGTGACCTCAGGTAAGAGCTTTATCTTTTTTAGCATTTCTTGTTCCTGGGACAACTTATTGTTATTTTTTTTCAACATAATTAACCTTTCTAAATTACGTTAATATTTTAAAATTTTATGAATATTCATTAAATTTGTTTTGTATAATTCGAACTAACATTTTTAATAAAATATAAATGTAATATATTCATGATTTTAGAAAAATGTTTATATACTTTTAGGGAAACAAATATTTATGCTTCTCGAAAAATCATGTGCACATTTATAAGTAAAATATTATATTTTCTAAAGAATAGAAATGCGGCCTCAACATAAAAGAACCATTAGCCTATGTATAAGAAACAATCATCGTCGGGTATTGGTTTGCACTATCTGGATAGGAGGTCGTTGGTCTGACTGCTGGGTTTTTTTCATCCGAGTTTAGAGTTTTAATTTTTGTTGTTAGGCAAAACTGGTGGGCCTCCCCGTAGGCACTATTTTTACTCTTAATGCGGGCCTCCCAATGTTATTTTGTGCGAAAATATAAAAATTAAAGTTTCTTTTTGTTTCAAAAGAGCAGGCCAGACATTCCCATCGTTTGGTCACTGACAACGGGCCCCATGCCATGCTAGCATGCCTTGTCAGCACCAAGAATGTATAAAAATGAGTTTCATACCGTATTTGCATCACAAAGCCGAGTTCTTGCACCATTTCAATGTACACCACAACTTGTAGCACTAAAGTGACCATTCATGCCAAGTACTAGCAACAGTGGTGTAATTGACTCTTTAATAATTTGTTCATCAAGTAAAAAAACTGTAGTGTTTGTTCCAACGAAAAAATAGCATGCTGTACAAAATAGCGCTGGCTCATAAAATATGCTATTAGCGTGATATAGTGCGCTATTAGCGAGAGATTGCACACTGATTTATTTAGCGAGACAATTATCTACACACTATAGCATGCTATTAGCGGCCCTATAGCTCAGAAAAAAAATATGAAATTGTTTACGGATCTCAACATCGGATAGACGGCTCTCGGTAATATTAACCCTGCTACAAAACTGCAAAGCTTAGTCGACCTCATTGGCCTCTTGTGCTCCATTCAGTAAATTTAAACTAAAAAGATGGCAGATCGGTGTACTTTTATAGTTCAGCACATATGCAGATCGATGATAAAGATAAACTTGGCAAGTGACACTGCAGGGGAAGGCTGACCAGGTGAGTGAGACACTTGAGGAGGCAGCAGACGCGGTCCACGTTCGCACCGATGATACGGCGGCGGAGTCGTCCAGCCTGTACTTCTCCTTGTTCTTGATGATCTCCTCGAGCCGGCCGTTTATGGCCGCGATCTCACCGGAGAGCCTGTGCCGGACGAGGAGCTGCGTGGTGGAGCCGGCGAGGAAGCCGAGGATGGCGCGGGACCAACTGGGGTACCGAGACAGGTCGACGCAGAAGACGTACTCGTCGACGGCGTCCTCGGCGCTGAACGCGGCGTCGCGGGTATGGCGCACAAGGACGCGCATGAGCTCGCTGGCGCGGGTGCGGCGCCGGGGGTCGGCCTCCTGAAGAAAGGCCAGCAGCCACATGAGCTTGTCGCGGAGGGTCCCGATTTCGCCGCTGACGGCAACCAGCGCCCTCCCCTCGCTCAGGGCCAGCTCCTGGAGCTTGCTCACCAGCGGGCCGACGATTGCCTCCGCCATTTTGGTTCCCTCACTCACTTTTTGCTTACGATAGCTAGATGTGGTAGCAGTTGGTACTTGGTAGTAGGTGCTCCGTAAGTAACTCCAACGAAAAGTCGTAGTGGTGCTCGGGCTCGCTTGCTCATTTTATTTTATAACCTTACTCCCCAGATTTTTCCATGCCGGTCTCTTAATGCACGGGGCCCAACCGTACAGGATGGACCCACAGCTATCAACGATCGGCCCACGTGCTCCTTGTCCTTGCGCTGCAACGAGTACCGTCCACACTTGTTGCACTTTTTTCCCTCTAGCTAGGGTTTTGTTTTCTCCCAGAGGCAATTCCCGCCGCCGTCGAGCACTTCACCTCCCCTCCTCCGTTCCCTTGCAGGTTTGGTCGGCTCGGGCTGATCAACGGGTGATCTAGCATCACTTCCCGGCCTTGGCCTGCCCCTTGGAGGTGTTTTGGAGAGTTAGGGTTCGCCTCAAAAGCCCGATCTAAGAGTTTCCTCAGGCTAGGGTTCATGTTTTAGCAGCACTGGGATTGAAGGCCAAGGAGGCGTCGGGTTCTAGCTCTGCGTCAGAAGTAGAGAAGATGGTGGCTGATTTGGGGCTTCGTGAAGATGATCTCAATGACGTCGTCTTTGATGAGAAGGAGGCGCCACCGGATGCGACTAGATGGATGGCTGTGACGAGGGTGCATATTGATAAGCCCTATAGCCAATTCTCGCTTTTCAAGAACGTGCGGGCAAAGTGGGATCTAGCACATGACGTGAAGTTTCGTCCTCTGGAGGATAACCTCTACACTTTGCATTTCTTCTGCCTTGGGGACCGGGAAAGTGTGATGCAAGAGGGGCCGTGGAATTTCAGAGGAAATGTCGTCATCATCACCCCCTATGATGGGATCACCAAGCCAACAGAGGTGAACCTTTATATTCTGGATATCTGGATACAGATCCACGATGTTGCAGACTTACATGCACATCCAGTGGTGCCTTTAGCAGCTAAGGTGGGAGAGGTTTTGTTCACGGAAAACATAATGAAACATTTTGCTGGGAACTTCTACCGGGTCTGGGTCAAGATAAATGTGCACAAACCCTTGAAAAGCAATATGTCCATGATCCGTGATGCCAAGCGCCAGTTTTACCGTGTCAAATACGAGCGCTTAGCAGATTGGTGTGTCGTTTGTGGGCATCTGAAGGAAATATGCCCTGAAGGCAACAATAAAGTTATTATTTATATTTCCTTATATCATGATAAATGTTTATTATTCATGCTAGAATTGTATTAACCGGAAGCTTAGTACATGTGTGAATACATAGACAAACAGAGTGTCACTAGTATGCCTCTACTTGACTAGCTCGCTAATCAAAGATGGTTAAGTTTCCTAGCCATAGACATGAGTTGTCATTCGATGAACGGGATCACATCATTAGAGAATGACGTGATTGACTTGACCCATTCCGTTAGCTTGGCACTTGATCGTTTAGTATGTTGCTATTTCTTTCTTCATGACTTATACATGTTCCTATGACTATGAGATTATGCAGACCCAAATACCGGAGGAACACTTTGTGCTACCAAACGTCACAACATAAATGGGAGATTATAAAGGTGCTCTACAGGTGTCTCCGATGGTGTTTGTTGAGTTGGCATAGATCGAGATTAGGATTTGTCACTCCGATTGTTGGAGAGGTATCTCTGGGCCCTCTCGGTAATGCACATCACTACAAGCCTTGCAAGCAATGTGACTAATGAGTTAGTCACGGGATGATGCACTACGGCACGAGTAAAGAGACTTTCCTGTAACGAGATTGAACTAGGTATTGAGATACCGACGATCGAATCTCGGGCAAGTAACATACCGATGACAAAGAGAACAAAGTATGTTGTTATGCGGTTTGACCGATAAAGATCTTCGTAGAATATGTGGGAGCCAATATGAGCATCCGGATTCCTCTATTGGTTATTGAACCCGTAGGGTCCGCACGCTTAACGTTCGGTGACGATCGGTATTATGAGTTTATGTGTTTTGGTGTACCGAAGGTAGTTCGGAGTCTCGGATATGATCACGGATATGACGAGGAGTCTCAAAATGGTTGAGACATAAAGATCGATATATTGGAAGCCTATATTTGGACATCGGAATAGTTCCGGGTGAAATCGGGATTTTACTGGAGTACCGGGAGGTTACCGGCACCCCCCGGTAAGTGTATGGGCCTTATTGGGCCATAGTGGAGAGAGAGAGAGAGGAGACCAGGGCTGGTCACGCGCCCCCTCTCCCTCTGGTCCGAATTGGACTAGGAGGGGGGGGGGGGGCGCCCCCCTTTTCCTTCCTCCCTCTCTCCCCCTTCCTTCTCTCCTAGTCCAACTAGGGAGGGGGGGGGGGAATCCTACTCCCGGTGGGAGTAGGACTCCTCCAGGGCACGCCATAGAGGGCCAGCCCTGCCCCCTCCTCCACTCCTTTATATATGGGGGAGGGGGCACCCCATAGACAAACAAGTTGATCATTGATCTCTTAGCCGTGTGCGGTGCCCACCTCCACCATTATCCACCTCGGTCATATCATTGCAGTGCTTAGGCGAAGCCCTGCGCCGGTAGCTTCATCATCACCGTCACCACGCCGTCGTGCTGATGAAACTCTCCCTCGACACTCTGCTGGATCGTGAGTTCGTGGGACGTCATCGAGCTGAACGTGTGTGAAATCGTGCTCTGACACCTCTACAAATCCCTGCTCAAAATATTATTTATCTCTATTTCAAAATCGAGCTCTGGCACCTCTACAAATCCCTACTTCCCTCTGCGAAGGGCCTACCTATTTACTTTTATGTTAGGTCATCACCCTCTTATTAAAAAGCACCAGTTAGACAGCACTGCTGTCATTTGCATCCATTACTATTAATTTATATTGGATATGACTATGACTGGATCTCTTTTACCATGAATTACAATGTCTAGTCAGTCCTTAATCTTCGGAGGTGCTCTGCATTTATGTTTTGCGGTCTCAGAAAGGGCTAGTGAGATACCATCTTGTTATATCATATTATGATTGTTTTGAGAAAGTGTTGTCATCCGAGATTTATTATTATTGCTCGCTAGTTGATTATGCCATTGATATAAGTAAACATGAGACCTGAATGTTATTGCGAATATGGTTAGTTCATAATCTTTGCTGAAAACTTGAATGCTGGCTTTACATATTTACAACAACAAGAGCAAATAGATTTTGTATAAGTTTTTCTTTATCACTTTCAGCTTGTCAACTGAATTGCTTGAGGACAAGCAAATGTTTAAGCTTGGGGGAGTTGATATGTCTCCGTCGTATCTACTTTTCCAAACACTTTTGCCCTTGTTTTGGACTCTAACTTGCATGATTTGAATGAAACTAACCCTGACTGACGCTGTTTTCAGCAGAATTGCCATGGTGTTATTTTTGTGCAGAAATAAAAGTTCTCGGAATGACCTAAAACTTCACAGAGAATATTTTTGGAATTTATAAAAAAACTGGCGAAAGAATCAAGACCAGGGGGCCACACCCTATCCACGAGGGTGGGGGCGCGCCCCCTGCCTCATGGGCCCCCTGTTGCTCCACCGACCTCAACTCCAACTCCATATATTCACGTTCGGGGAGAAAAAAATCAGACAGAAAGATTCATCGCGTTTACGATACGGAGCCGCCGCCAAGCCGTAAACTCTCTCGGGAGGGCTGATCTGGAGTCCGTTCGGGGCTCCAGAGAGGGGAATCCGTCGCCGTCATCATCATCAACCATCCTCCATCACCAATTTCATGATGCTCACCGCCGTGCGTGAGTAATTCCATCGTAGGCTTGCTGGACGGTGATGGGTTGGATGAGATTTATCAGGTAATCGAGTTAGTTTTGTTAGGGTTTGATCCCAAGTATTGATACGTCTCCAACATTTCTATAATTTATAAAGTATTAATGCTATTATATTATCCATCTTGGATGTTTAATGGGCTTTACTATGCACTTTTATATTATTTTTGGGACTAACTTATTAACCCAGAGCCCAGTGCCAGTTTCTGTTTTTTCCTCGTTTTAGTGCTTCGTAGAAAAGGAATATCAAACGGAGTCCAAACGGAATGAAACCTTTGGGAGAGTTATTTTTGGAACAGAATCAATCTAGGGGATTTGGAGTGCACGTAAGGGAAGCAACGGGGAACGCACGAGGCAGGGGGCGCCCCCCTGGCACGCCCTCCACCCTCGTGGGCCCCTCGTGGCTCCCCTGACCGACTTCTTTCGCCTATATATGTCCATATGCTCTAAAAACATCGGGGAGCAGAATAGATCGGGAGTTCAGCTGCTGCAAACCTTCAGAGGCACCGAAAACCAATCTAGACCCGTTCCGGCACCCTGCCGGAGGGGGCAATCCCTCTCCGGTGGCCATCTTCATCATCCCAACACTCTCCATGACGAGGAGGGAGTAGTTCACCCTCGGGGCTGAGGGTGTGTACCAGTAGCTATGTGTTTGATCTCTCTCTCTCTCTCTCTCTCTCGTGTTCTTGAGGTGGTACAATCTTGATTTATCGCCAGCTTTGCTATTATAATTTGTTCTTATGATGTTTCTCCCCCTCTACTCTCTTGTAATGGATTGAGTTTTCCCTTTGAAGTTATCTTATCAGATTGAGTCTTTTAGGATTTGAGAACACTTGATGTATGTCTTGCCGTGCTTATCTGTGGTGACAATGGGATATCACATGATCCACTTGATGTATGTATTGGTGATCAACTTGCGGGTTCCGCCCATGAACCTATGCATAGGGGTTGGCACACGTTTTCGTCTTGACTCTCTGTAGAAACTTTGGGGCACCCATTGAAGTTCTTTGTGTTGGTTGAATAGATAAATCTGAGATTGTGTGATGCATATCATATAATCATACCCACGGATACTTGAGGTGACATTGGAGTATCTAGGTGACATTAGGGTTTTGGTTGATTTGTGTCTTAAGGTGTTATTCTAGTATGAACTCTATGATAGATCAATCAAAAAGAATAACTTTGAGGTGGTTTCGTACCCTACAATAATCTCTTCATTTGTTCTTTGCTATTAGTGACTTTGGAGTGACTCTTTGTTGCATGTTGAGGGATAGTTATATGATCCGATTATGTTATTATTGTTGAGAGAACTTGAACTAGTGAAAGTATGAACCCTAGGCCTTGTTTCAACGCATTGCAATACCGTTTACGCTCACTTTTATCATTAGTTACCTTGCTGTTTTCATATTTTCAGATTACAAATACCTATTTCTACCATCCATATTGCGCTTGTATCACCATCTCTTCGCCGAACTAGTGCACCTATACAATTTACCATTGTATTGGGTGTGTTGGGGACACAAGAGACTCTTTGTTATTTGGTTGCAGAGTTGCTTGAGAGAGACCATCTTCATCCTACACCTCCGACGGATTGATAAACCTTAGGTCATCCACTTGAGCGAAATTTGCTACTGTCCTACAAATCTCTGCACTTGGAGGCCCAACAACATCTACAAGAAGAAGGTTGCGTAGTAGACATCAAGCTCTTTTACGGCACCGTTGCCGGGGAGGTGAGTGCTTGATGGGATCTCTTTAGATCTTGCAATCGAATCTTTTAGTTTCTTGTTTTATCACTAGTTTCGTCTATAAAAGAAAACTACAAAAAATGGAATTGAGTTTGCCACATACGCTTCATCTTTTTAATATCTTTCGTAAGTATGATGAAAAGGAAAATTGTGCTCAAGTGCTAGAAGAAGAAGTCTATAAAATGTTTGGCACTGAATCTTTGAATGATGAGCATGATTGCAATGTTGTTAGTATGAACTCTTTGGGTATCCATAGTACTAATGATGATTGCACTAGTTATGATGAAAATGTCTCCTATAAACATGTCAATTTTTGTGGAGTGCATTGGGTTTGCAAGTACACACCAAATAGAGAAGATAGATATTGCAAGAGGCATAAGCATTTAAAAACTGAATTGTTGCAACAAAGGCTAGATGTTTGTGCTGAAAATTTAAATTTTCTTAGCCGTACTTGTGAACTTTGCAATGAACGTGGTCATTTAACTATCCGATGCAAATTGTTTCATGATCTAATCGTTTCCAAAAATTGTGATGACTTGATTTTCCCTTGCACATCATAATGAATTTAGTTTGCTTATGGGTTATGAAGAAATGAAACGTATAACTAATTATCTTCCAGTATTTGCCCGTGATAAACTTCTTGAATTTTACCTAGAGGAAATTTATATGTATTGTTCGGTGAATTGCATTGAAAATCCTTATATTGCCAATTACATAAAGACAAGAAAACAAATAGAAGATGAAGAGAATACTAATGGAAGGGAAGAGACTTCCTAATATCCTCCTATTATTTCCTATGATGAATCAGGTAACGAGGAGGAGCTTTCTATTCAACCAATCTCGTCAATAAGGAGCTCAAAAAAGAGGGATAAACCCGCACATGATGTGAATAAGAAAAGAAAAAAACGGAGAAGCAAAGGTAAAAAGGTATCCCTCGCAAATGAAGTTGCTTCTACTACTCATTGTTGAAAGTGCTAGTTATCGACTAGAGTGGGGTGAATAGGCGATTTTTAAGAAAGTCTTCAAAACATGGAAGTTTCGAAGACAAACAATAGAAATGAACCTATTGAAATGCAGCGGAAGGTAGACTACACTAAGCAAGCCATAGTCAAGTATGTAATGAAGTGAAATCACGAGGACTAATAGCAGCTAGGTAGTAAAGATCAGGATGGAAAATAGTATGAAGCCAAACAACAATAGTAGTCAAGCAATTAAGTCAAACAGTTACGGCAATCAGGCAATGACTTCACGAAGACAAACTGTAAGTAATGAGAGGGAGAGGATAGAACCACTCACTTGATGAGGACACAGGATTTGTTGGACCAGTTCCCACTACTAGGAAAAGGGCTAAAGATAGGATTGACACTAATGGCGCACCAGATAAGTGGTGCGCCACTACTATATACTAATGGCGCACCTGGTGGAGATATGCCATTAGTGTGGAATACACTAATGGCGCACCAGGCAGAAGGTGCGCCACTAGTAAAACAATTTTTTTTTCATTTTTTCAAACATACTAATGGCGCATCCTGGCAAAGTGCGCCATTTTTTACTTTTTGGCAAAAAAACATTCTAGTGGCGCACCGCTGCTGGGTGCGCCATTAGTAAGCTTCCCCCCCACTCCACCTATTCCCCTCCCTCCTTCCTCCCCACTCGACCTAACCGTATGCCCCCTCCGCCCCAACCGTA
>NW_024119849.1:0-9657 GCF_003073215.2 Triticum urartu
ACCTAGGCTGTCGTCATGGTTTTGGCCCACCTATCAGCAAGGAAGGAGTCCAGAACTACATATACACGAGGCACCGCAACGGAGGAAATTTCTTGGGCAGCTCGGCCCTAGTCATGCATAGAAGGAGTTATAGACCCGGACACACTTGAGGCGATAGCATGCCGCGAAGCCGTAGCACTTACTGAAGATTTACATATACAACATTTTGTTGTAGCATCCGATTGCCAGCAAGTCATCTCAGACATTCATAGGAGCGCAAAAGGAGCATACGGGGCGATCATTAGCGAGATTAACATCCATGCGGCAGCTCCCCAATGTACTTTTTCATTTGAGTCTCGTGCTGTGAATTATGAAGCACATAGCCTAGCTAAATTTGCTTTCTCTAGAGGTCCGCGTCGCCATGTTAGGTTTGGCGCCCCCACGACCTAAGACGTATCCCACTTCATGTGGTCTTTGATGAATAAATCAGCTTTTTACCCCTCAAAAAAAAGAGGAGGCACCGCAACGGGAAGCGCCTCTGTCCCGCTCTCTGCGGAACGTACGGCACCGCCGCCCGCGGGAAGTTTTTCCGTTGCGGCCCAACTAAGTAGGTCTATTTTCTATTCTACTAAAACAAAATCTGTTTAAATTCGAAATTTTTTCAAATATGAAATCCATTCAAAATCAAAATCTGTTGAAATTTGAAATTTGTCCAAACTCGAAAATTCTTTGAATACCAAAATGGTTCAAATTAAAAAAATGTTCAAAACCGAAAATTGTCCTGTATCAATTTTTTTTAAATTTAAAAACAATTTAGATTTTATAAAATATTCGAATTTGAAAAAAAGAGAACAGAAAAACGAAAAAAAGAGAATGCCACGGGTCGCCCGTGCTAATGGGCCGGCACCCGCGTGAGCGGAACCGAATACAGTCCGCGATGAGCGGAACATAGGTTTCGCCCCGCAACTAGGAGGGCATGCATCCAGACGGATCACCATTCACGACGGCGAACCAGCTCTGTCCTTGCTTCTCTGTAGTACTCTCTCCGTTCCTTTATATAAGGTGTATTTGGTTTTTGATAAAATTTTAGAATGTAAGATGCATTTCTTTTTATTCCTCATAATTCCCTTGTTAGCCCTTCAGAAAAAGGAAAGTATCTCTCTCCTGATTGTCTATATCTCTTCTTGTAGCAAAAGAAGGAAACTATCTCTATGCCGATTGCATGTATCTTTTAATTTCCTGGACTAATTGATTTACTTGCCACAAACCAATAAATTTGCCAAGGGTAATTTTGTCCTAACACATCTATAATTATGTGCCTTGGTCACCGTGCCGAAAATAATACACCTTAGATAAAGGAACGGAGGGAGTATTCCCCAATCCTTGGTGAACATTGTATCCAAATTCTTGTGCTGTCAGTCGAATTCAATCCTAGAGGAACCTCAACACAATCCACAGTCTCTCCAGCAAATTGTCACACCGTCCCTGTTTGACTTTGATCACGGCCGGGAAGAGAGTAGTCCAGGTAAGAGCATCTCCAGCCGTTGGCCCCCCAGGAGGCGCCTAAAATCGCCGCCTGGGGGTGACCCGGCGCAAAAAATGGGCCTGGGGACGAGTTGGCCCCCAGTCGCCGCCCCCAGGACCGTCCCCAGGCACGTTAAAAAAATAAAAATGTTTAGAAAATTTAGGCAAAGTTTGGCTAAACAGGACAAATTTCAGCAAACTTGGGCATATATTAGACATGTTCACGGATTTTCATTACATACATGGCAAATATATAAACTTAATCTAAAAAAACTGGCTGAACTCCGAGTAGTCGCCGTCGTCGCCGCCATCGTCGGCCTTCTCCTTCTTGACTCGGGCGCCCCTGCTGGACCCCTCTCCGGCTGGTGGTGGCGGCGGCCCGTCGTCGTCGCCGTCGCTGTCGTCAATGATGACGACTCCTCCTTCGTTGCGGCCTCGGCGGCGCTGCGCGGAGCACCGCAGGGCGGCGCACTAGCGCTCCCTCGCCATCTTCAGGGAGTCTTAGCGTGCCCATTCAAGGGCCACGTCGTCGACGAGCTCGACCTCGCCATGCTCCGTTTTCACGGCGGGGAGACCCGGCTCCGTCTTCACCGACGCGAGCACCGGCTCCATCTTCACCGGCGCGAGCCCCGGCTCCGTCTTCGGCTTGACGAAGTGCGGAGGAGGAGCCGATGAGGAGGCGCGCCGGCCGCCCTCGCTGATAACGACGTCGGCGCTGCGAGTGCGCCGGCCGAGCGGCGTCTCCGCCGCGGGCTCGGCCTTGACGCCGATCAGCATCGGAGTGCCGGAGGAGTGGGAGGAAGAGCGCGACGAGGAAGAAGAGGAGGAGGAGCCGAAACTCCTTGGTGCCCATTGCCCGTCGAGTCGGCAGTGCGTCGGGGCGGCCGCCCTCACCTGGGGGTACGCCAACAGCGGGTTGTTGCCACCCTCGAGGTGCGTCAGCACGCCCTCAAGTGTGCGGCCGGGGGCGCCCCACCACAGGTGGCGCCCCTCGCTGTTCTTCGGGTCGCCGACCACCGGCGCACCGTTGGTGGACGCCAGTCGCTGCTGCTGCCGGCGCTCGAAGTACGCCGCCCAAGCCGCGTGGTTGTCGGTGGCGTACTGGGGGAGGGAGAGCTCGGCGTCGGTGAGGGAGGCGCGCACGATCTCGACCTCGTCGGCGAAGTAGGAGGGTTTGGCCACGGCGTCGGGCAACGTGGGAATGGGCACTCCCCCGTTGCTGAGCCTCCAGGCCGTCGGCCCGGCGCGCATGTCCGGCGGCGCCGGGATGTTCGCCTGGAACAGGAGCCACGACTCCTGTTCGCGGAGCGAACGACGGCCGAAGCCGTTTGCCGCCGCCTTGTCTCCGGGGAAACGCTCGGCCATCCGGAAAGGGGAGGCAGATGGAGGGGTTGGGCGATGGCTCACGGGAGAGGGAGGGCTGGGGAGAGGAGCTCGGCGGTGGCGCTCGGGAGAGGTGGCTCTCATTAGAGGCGAGCGAGGCCATAAATAGCCGCGTCACGTCCGTGTGTACGCGTCCGACGGAGGGGAGGCGTCGGCGCGCCGCCCCATGATGAGCCGCCCGTGAGGAATCAATGACAAAACTGACCAGCGGCAGCTTTGCCATTGATTCCCCGCGGGAAACCGAGGCGTTGGGAGAAGACGAGGCGGTGTCGCTGACGCGGCTGGCCTGCGGCTCTTTCACGCCAAAAACGATTCACACTGCGCCCCCGAGCGCCCCCAGCGCGCCGGGTTCGGGTTGGTTCCGCCTGCGCCAATTTCGGGCCGAGCCGGCGAAAACTGGGCCCTTGGGAGCGTGACTGGGCCGATTTTTTGGCGCCGGCGGTCGAAAAGTCGCCTGGGAGGCCTTGTTGGGGGCGTGGCTGGAGATGCTCTAATCCGCTAGTTGGTACTACTTGTTGATCATGCCAAGAACTCGATTATTTTTCTGCTCACCAAATCTGTCAACAGTCACGACAGCGCGGCGCTATATATAAAACTCCATGACATATAAAACTCCAGAAGTTTGAAAGCTATACGCCATGCATGCAATATCTCTCAACTATCTATCCCGTATCCTTTTCTATCTCTTTCTCTTAATTGTTCTCCACGAGAGATGGACGTAACGGGATGCATGAATCCTAGCGATCGATGATCGTCCTGCTGCCTTGTAATCCACGACAGGCTTCGTTTCTCTTATATATAGCAAAGCGGCTCTCCCCCAAACCAGATTCCATCCATCGATCCATCTAACACCATAATGGCAGCGAAAATCCGTCATTCGACTCTTCTTGTTCTACTACTTGTAGTAGCTTTCTTCCTACCCCTGGTCTGTTCCACGGAGTTCGTCCACCTCCACTTCAATTACACCATCGACCCCTACACCAAGAACTACGTAGACTTGAAGAGAATACTGGTGAGGAACCAGCCTGAGCTGCGAGTGCTGACGAGCACGGCGTTGGCGGTTTGACGCCCCATCTTCTATGACCTACCGGCTTGAGTGATTTTTTGCCACCTCAATGGTAAATGAATCCAGCTTAATTTCAGATTCGTTCGCTTTTCGGCTTTTCAGATCAGTTGTAATTCGATCATCCTCTCTGACTTGCTTTACCCTCTCTCCTTTATTTATTTATTAAGATGACCTTCCCCAGGACAAGTGCGTGGTCGCCTTCGCAGACGACGATATCTCCGCCATGGGCTTCAGGAACTCCACCGGGCACTGGCACTGCATAGGAGGCTTCCGGTTCGCGGGCTGTACACTTCTCCCCTTCGGGGAGAATTACGGCGAGCTTCTCGGAGAAGGTGGCCACATAAACCTCCCGTTTGTACCGCTCGGGAGGGAGGCGGCGAAAGAGGGAGTGCGCCTCCTGGCAAGCTACTCATACTCCCCCGGCGGGGACCTTGGACCGGCTAAGCGAGGCATGACCAGGTTCATCGTCATGATAGCCGAAGCAGCCCGTTTCCGGCCCGTCAGCAACAGGTTGGCCCATCACTGGGAGGAAAAGACCAACATGCTCGATGTTGAGGCAGAATTCTGTGTAAACTGGGGAAGAATGTCGTTTTTACTTATTGACTGGGATAAAACAACCAGGCGTACAAGCTGGGGAAGGGGGCATTACGCAGCGGCTCAGGAAACAGGAATTAAGAGCCCAAGAGATGCTTTGCGCGTGCTAGATCTGCTGGTGAGGCCAAGAGGTTATAGTGTCCCCAACTAACTAGAAGACGTACTACGATTCAAGACAACAAATTAGGGTTTAGGGTTAGGGTTTAGGATACGTGTGAGGCAACAAGGAGTAGTACAATATAATGTTCAAGGTCTGTAATGCTATAATGAAGATTGAAAGAAATAAGACTCTACTAGCTAGTACAATAATGTGTGTTTGTGTTGTTTCTTTCTTCTGAGCATTATAGTGTTAGGCATCCGTTAGTCGCCGCGCGCCGCTCCCCGTCCCCTTCTCCTCCTCCTCCTCCTCCTCCTCCTCCTCCTCCTCCGTCCCCTAGCCTGTTTCATATCTGAATTTGTGCTAAATTAAGTTTTGTGTCTTATGACTATGATATCCATTCTACAGCAGTCTGTTATGGTTTGATTCAAAGCACACACTCTTAAAGTTTCTTCAAGTTTATATCATAAGTATTAAAGTTTGGATCAGCAAAGTTCTCGACTTCCAATAGAAACTTATCAATTGATTTAATTCAGCTTTACATGTCTTCACGTGCATCAACAGAATGATGCGGCGTTTTTGTATATACCATCCATCCATTTATTCAGGACAAGAAATCTTCAATTATAAATGTACGTAGCTGTATTTGATCAAGCTACTGTATTTTTTTCCAGGCATGAGCAGCAGGCTTCATCTAATTGCTTACAAATGCCTAATAACTTGATGGAATGTATCTATTTCTTAGGCGGGGTACTAAGTACTAGTTTCCTTACTCCTTTCGTTGACTAATCACTCCCAAAGGTGGAGCACATGAGCATCTGCCATTACTGCAATTTGTAGTGGGAGAATATTTTCTGCAATTCCAGGTTCTAAATGCAAGATAATTGGATGGTGTTGTAGTTCTACTCCCTGAACAGTTCAGATTCTATTACTGTTCACTTGTTGATTTGAGTTGCTCTAAACGCAGAATTTGCCATAATTCAGCTGTCAAGGTAAATCCTTGAGTTTGCTATATATGCACTTTTTTTATATATTTACTTTCATGTTTTCTAATGCAATTTTTTGATAAGAGTAAAGCGTCCTGCAAGCGGAGAATATTATACCTCCCTGAGCATCTCGAAGCACCATACCTGCATCAGACCCTCCTGCTGAATGAGACCCATCTGAGTTGAGTTTGACCCACCCATCTGGTGGAGAAGACCATGGGGGGCGGCCATAGGTGTTACTTGAGCTGGTTCCCTATACCTGATGCGATCATATGATACCACTGTTTTACCCTTCTCAGGATCCATAGGTGAGTTTAACTTTGTAGCAACTAGAGACTCCAAATAGCTTAGAAGAAATTGTAAGGGGACACGACAGAAAATAAATATTTCCGGTATAGCAAGCACGCCTAGGACCACTATGGAGACTGCATTCAAGGTTTGGTCTGATCCGTACCGACCCGGCGCAACAGAAGAATTGTCGGTGGATATCGTTGGTGCAGATCCTCGCAACTAGGATTTACAACCTCCCAACCGCGAGGATGTACTCCTTCGTCGGACAGCCCTTCGGGAGGCGGTCGGACAGTCCCTCGGACAATGTCACGGACAGCCCTTCGGGAGGACACTCGAACAGCCCCTCGGGCAAAAGATCGAAACTACAATCTCTCTACGGGGTTGCTCACATACGGTGTCAGCTATCCGGCAGGGCTTCGCCGTCCAGAACAAGTTCCTGCCGGAACCCAGACAGCCGACAGCCTTTTGGCTCTACGAAACTATTTCGCTGGGAGGGGGAGAGAGAGAGCCAGATCATGCATGGCTTGTGTATGTAAGAAAGAGTGAGTGTGGAATGCACCCCGCCGCCGCCCCAAGGCCGTCCCCGCGGTTGCCCCGACTCGCGAACCACCGTTGCGTCGCCCCTTTGGGCTGCAGCGTCGCGGTCCGCGGTCCCTACCGCCGCCTCGAGGTCTTCCCGCCGTCTCCCCGACCCGCCTGCCGCCGCTGCGTCGCCCCTTCGGATCGTAGCGCCGTGGCCTGCAGTCCACTCCGCCGTCACCGCGTGTCGACCTCCCGTGGTATGCGCCGCGCCGTCTCCCTTGGCGCGGGAACGCTACCATCCGCGCCGGTCTTCGTCATGTTGTCAGGGTTCTTCGCCTACTTCGAGCACCGCCGCCGCACTCCTAACCTAGCCGCCGCCGTTGTCAGGCCGCTGCCGCCGCTCTTCTTTGGCCGTCGCCGCCCGTCCACCCCCTTCGTCTTCGTCCAAGCACCAGCCCGTCGCCAGCGTCGCCGTCATCTACCCCGACCACTTCGTCTACCCCGACCACCGTTGGTGCCATCGGCCCCACGCCGATGGACGCCGCAATCGTCGTCGAGTTCTTCTCTGCTGGCCCCTCCGACTTCTCCGACATGGCGTACAGCTCGTACAGGTCCCTCGTCTGCGCATGCCCGGTGCTGACAACACCGATGCGTGCCTTCATCCATGACGTGTCCCCGGGCCTGGCAAGCTTGGTCGGCGCTTCGTCAACTTCGTCTTCATCCGTCTACGCATGCCCGCTGCTGGCAACACCGGTGCGTGCCTTCGTCCACGATGTGTCCCGGGGCTTGGCAAACCCGCTGCGACGCGTCATCAACAACATTTTCTTCCTGACGCACCCCTACTTCGACACCACTGCGCCCATGCTAACTCGGCGCCCCCTTGCGCCCGCGGCTCCACGGCGACTTCCTCAACACCGGCTACCCCGACTCGACATCAACCACGGCATTCTTCGTAGGGCTACCTCGACCACGGCTCCACCACCCACGCTCTCGGCTACATCGACAAAAGGCACAAAGGGCTACCGTCTGCTTGAGCAACCCCGTTGGTTTCCACTCCAGCCACGACTCCGCGATGCGTCGACCGTTACGACTGTGGGAGGGCGTCCGTCGGCTTGCCTTCGGATTCTTCTCCAGTCTCACCGTCTGCGTCGCTGCCGTTGTGACTGCGGGGGGATGTTGAGTAACATGATTGTATTAGGAAACATAGGATAGACTAGGAAATATTCTGGCTTGCCTTGTACTCCAAGTAGATCATGTACTCCTATATATATGCACACGAGGCTCAAGCAATACAACGAACTATTCCACCAATCCCTCTCTCCCTTCTAACACAGACTACCTATAAAATATCATTCAACTTGTAAATGCTTCCACATTGATATCATCTTTGACTAGCTACCAACAGAAACATTGGCTCTCTGCAAAAAAAGAAAAAAAAATTCCAACTATCCTCAATCATCTTCGACAATTGACCATGTTCGACAAAGTCTTGGTCCAGCGGGATCGGGCGCCCCAATCTTTGTTGACTTTGGCCAATTCTCCAATCGGCACACAAACTCAATTACATAACATCTTGTATAGAAAAGAAATTACTTTACATAATTCATTTCATACCAAAATTATGAAGTGATCATTTCACAATTACATAACATCTTGTCGTCGTCGGCCTTCTCCTCCTCGACGCGGGCGCCCCTGCTGGACCCCTGCCCGGCGTCGCCGTGGCGAACAGGCGGCGGCGCGTCGTCGTCGTCGCTGCTGTCGCAAAGGATGACGACCCCGCCTTCCTCGCGGCCTTCTCCATCGCAATGGAGTCCTGGCGCGCCCACTCGAGGGCGGCGTCGCCGTCGTCGGCGAACTCGGCCTTCACCGGCGACAGACGTGGCTCCGTCTTCACCGGCGGCAGACCCGGCTCCGTCTTCACCGGCGCCGGCCCCGGCTCCGTCTTCAGCTTGACGAAGCGCGGAGGAGCCGACGAGGGGGCGCGCCGGCCGCCCTCGTTGATGACGATGCCAGCGCTGCGAGTGCGCCGGCCGAGTGGCGTCTCCGCCGCGGGCTTGGCCTTGACGCCGAGCAGCGCCGGAGAGCCGGAGGAGTGGGAAGAAGAACGGGACGACGAGGAGGAAGAAGAGGACGCGCCGAACCTTCTTGGAGCCCATGGCCCGGCGCTACGGTGCTGCGCCGAGGCGGCCACCCTCGCCGGGGGGTACGCCAACGGCGGGTCGTTGCCGCCCTCGAGGTACGTGAGCACGCCCTCGAGTGTGCGGCCGGGGACGCCCCACCAGAGGTAGCGTCCCTCGCTGTTCTGCCGGCTGCCGACCACCGGCGCGCCGTTGGTGGACGCCAAGCGCTGCTGTTGGCGGCGCTCGAAGTACGCCGCCCAGGCCGCGTGGTTGTCGGCGGCGTACTGGGGGAGGGAGAGCTCGGCGTCGGTGAGGGACGCGCGCACGATGTCGACCTCCTCGGCGAAGTACCTCGGGTCCGCCGCGGCGTCGGGCAACGGGGGAATGGGCACTCCCCCGGCGCTGAGTCTCCACCCCGTCGGCCCGGCGCGCATCTCCGGCGGCGCCGGGATGTTCGCCTGGAACAGGAGCCACAACTTCTGTTTGCGCAGCGAACGGCGGCCGAAGCCGTTGGCCGCCGCGGTATCTCCGGGGAAGCGCTCTTCCATGGCGAAGGCGGGGCTGGGCGGGCTCGGAAGAGGTAGAGGGAAGGGCTGGGCGGCGGCGCTCGGGGAGAGAGGAAGGGTTGGACGGCGGCGAGGGGCGGGGCTAGTGTGGGCGCAGGTGAGCGGAGGCCGCCGGCTTTTATAGCCGGGCCGCGCCTGTGTGTACGCGTGCGAGGGAGTGGAGGCGTCGGCGCGCCGTCCCGTGAACGCGCCGCCCGTGAGGAATCAATGGCAAGGCTGACCGGCGGAAGCCTTGCCATTGATTCCACGCGGGAACCGAGGCCGTTGGGGGAAGACGAGGCGCCGAGTCGCTGACGCGGCTGGCCCGCGTCTTTTTCGGCCCAAGCCGGCGAAAATTGGGCTCCTGGGGACGCGACTGGGCCGTTTTTTCGGCGCCGGCGCGAAAAAATCGCCTGGGGAGGCCTTCCTGGTGGCGCGGCTGGAGATGCCCTTATGAAGTAATAAAGTGAAGCAACAATATCGATCTAATTGTTCATTGCATTTTCTTCCTTATGTTAGTCAAATAGAACCTCTTATGTTAGTCAAATAG
>NW_024119850.1:0-11930 GCF_003073215.2 Triticum urartu
CCCAGAAGCGATGACCTCCCGGCTCGCAATAGCTGCGTCAGCATGCAGCAGGCGCCCGCACACGCCCATGCGTATGGCACCGGCGGCGGCGAGTACATAGGACAGGAAGAGGAGGATGCACGCAACTTTCATTGAATGTATAACCACATGACTGCACACGTGCATGCCTACAGCGCCGGCGAATACACCGGACAAGGATGGCGCGTTCAGGAGTTGTTGTTTTTCTTCAGTTTCGTCAGAGAAATAGGGGAATGCAACGTGAGACCTGAAGACCTACTGACATGCATGTAATTCTCTTCCGTGGACGACGCCAGCACGGCAGCTTAGTGGGCGTCAGACTAGCTGTGGGCTGGGCATTTTCCCCGCAATTCAGAAGAGAAAAATTGTTAGACTGGACTTACTAAGCGGGCGTCTTAAAAAGAGAACAATTTGGTCAAGTGATATTAACCAAAAGTCTCAGTCAAATGATATTGTATATAAGAAAAAAATTATACAGATCTGCATGCAAGATCTAAGAAATATAGCATCGACTGAGACATAACAAAGTCTCAGTCGACTAAGACTTAGCAAAACTGATATTTGATATATAAAAGTGTATATATATATATTTGATAGAGCCATCTAATTTGGACTTGAAATTACACTACTGTAGAATTTCCTTTCAACTTGCTAATTCAATTTACTTATTTTTTAATCAATAATAATTCTAAACAACATAATTTATACAATTTTATTGAAAAGGATGTTTCTTTACATAATTTATACAAAGTGGGACTGACCAGCCCGGCAATCCTGTTTTCTGATGTGAGATGTGTTGTAAACACCGGTCTGTAAATAATTTTGTCAGTCCTTTTTATTAATTACCTCATGTTAGCTAGACGGCATGTAGTGCATGGTAGTTTAAATTTTCATAGACAAAATGACTAATTATTGTGCATACATTTTTTACACCATAGCATGATGTGAAGAAGACATGTGGGGACACAAATAGGACTCATCATTCTGCCATGAAACAAGTTCACATTCAAAAGCAAGGGACGGTATTGAGGGGCGGTGTGAGGGCGCGTATGGAACATGTGTGGGGAAGAACTCACGAAGGCCGGACCTCACATCCAACTATGACATGAGGTGGTTAAACTCATCACCTTGAGATTGACCATGTCTAGACACATTGTGATGAGATGAACACTGCATCCATTGTTGGTGTATGTGGCACCATGTTGAAATAGAGGACGCGGATGGAGGAGACGGTCCTTGAACCATACTTATTAGGACAGGGATGTGCGATATTTTCTCTCCCGTTGCAATGCACGGGCATTTGTGCTAGTCAAGTATCAAGCATCACATGATGAAGAATTAACATGTTAATGTTTTTTGTTAGAGTGTGTGATATTTATTTTCTCCGTTGCAACGCACACGCATGTATGCTAGTTTAATACCTATCGCAGGTCAAAAATACACATAATTTTTTTCCCTTCCGCTCAGCTACAGGGCCTCAACAATATTCTCAATTCGCTTGCAGGTATAGTGCTTGAGCATGCAATCATGCTAATTAAAAAAATCTGCCATGTGCATGGACAAACTCTTATTCCTTCATCCTCGCAAAAAAAAACACTTATTCCTTCAGGTTTAACATCGCCCCCAAAACAATACAATTAAATCTGCTGCTTGCTAGCTAATTCAACAAAACCAAAACAATAACTAATTCGGATAGTTTATTGCAACTTCGGTCGATTGCAACAGTTGCCTTCTGTTTGCTGTACTATACTGCATGTGCCTGGTAATTTAAAACAAATAAAATCAGAAGGGCGTCCATCGACTGCAATTGGTGCCTACTGCTTGTGCCTACTAATCAATTGCAGGCATCGGCTTGACCTCCACGGCCCTGCACCAACGGCTTCTCCTCCAGTCTTCCGCATGTGTCCGTCAGCTGGTTCTTCGAGTAGGGCGAAGTAGGACGCCAGCCAAAGGAGTAAGACATAAGGAGGATCGCAGTGCATGGAAACGACTTGGAGGAGGAGGATGGTCAGAGTAGCTTGGCTACGATGCTCCAGATATAAGGATCATCGTGTTGAAGGAGTAAAGGTCCCGGACGATGATGTCGTCGATCAGGCATTGTGTATCCGCCTGGCAATGGCCTCGTGGCCGCGCGGCAGAGGATGGACTTAAGCATGGCCTTGTAGGATCTCGCTGATGCCATGCTCATGTCCTGCTGGACGCCCGTCACCGGCTGGCCCCACGCTCATCTGGATCGCCTGTAGCAGACCACAACAATTCATAGACCGCCCCTCGTCGAGGCATCCGCGCGGCCGCGTCGGAGAGCACGGTCAAGTCGCCGCCAGACCAAGTTTTAGCACTTGTCTTCAACTGCCATGCCGACCCAGCTGCCGCTCTCCCGCTCCTTGCTGCCTCCCTGCTGCACGTGCTGCACTACTTTTGCTTGCTCGCTGGTGTTGGAATAAACCATGGCACAACGTGTGCATAAGCATGCGCATTGGAGCGCGTTCAGCGTGCGGCCAAAGCGTTCGGATCAAGCACGTGAGTGTGTACGTGCATGTAGTTTGCTAGTGGGCTGTTAGTGCATGCATTGGTTGTTTGCTGCAGCGTGTTAGCTTGGCCGGGTCTTGTGGAGGAGCGAGTGGCTCGCCAAGACATGCGCGTAGGTAGCTGGAGTTGGTTGCTCAACCGTTGGGTTGCTGGGCTATACAACTGCCATGTAATCGTTGTGTTTTGGTTGTGCCTAGAGGAAGAAATACAAAGAGAAAAGGCCAGCGTTCGTCGCTGGGGCATCCGTTGCCCGATGGGCGTTTCTTGTCCCGGAATCCACCATGTCTCGTGCTCTTTTTGATTGTTCGTCAATCCTTGGTTCCAACAGACGGCACCCTCAGCCTTGCTGCAGCTCCTACTCCAGTACCACACGCCCTGGCCTTCGTCCTCGTCGAGTCTTAGGAGGATGACTTCGATTGCCTCATCGCCGCCGAGTAACCTAAATCCGGTATGCCCGATCATGCAGGGGTTGTCTGGCTTATAAAGGATTGGGATTTCGTGCTCGCTGCAGTGTAGGACTCGTGTTCCCCATCCACGGTGTTTCCATCGGCATCTCCGTGCACGGAGCCGCCTGAGAGGACGTGTCTGCCACGCTCTTCGCCTGGAACAAATCCGCCACATGCCAGTGGTCAACGGTGCAGGGAGCCCGACGATCCGATCGGCAAGAAGCTCGCCAAGATGAGCTGCCTCGAGTCAGTGGCGTAGCCAGCCCGATTTGTCAGGGTGGTCCGGTAATAGAAATATTTACACAAGTTTTGTTTTATTTTAAACGAAATGTTTTTTACTACACTATACATAAGCTATGGGGAAATTCCAGGGTGGTCCATGGACCACCCTGGCCACCCCCTAGCTACGCCACTGCCTCGAGTTCAGCCATCCTCTTCCCGCTCTACCACGAGCACAGCGCATGGAGACGCCCTCTTTGATGATAGCGTTTGTCCCATTGAATCTCAACCATCAATCTCTGTAGTTAACATAAAATCAGCGGATATAAAGGTATGACCTATGGAGAACTATGAAAGCCTCTTCCCTTTAATATTAGCAGTAAAATGCTCATGCGTTGCAACGGGAGGAAAAAAAAGAAAACAGAATGCAATGGAATAAAAAGCTAGTAGTATGTAAGTAATTCAATTATCCTAAAGATACATGCAGTTTGAATTCCACAATGTCCTTAGTTGAAATCTTGCACAAGACTGAAAGAGTTTCTAATATCAGGGAAACATCTTCCTTATATCAACATTTGGAAGCATACACACGACTTTGCAATGACCTTACAAATTCACAGGATTATAAATATCAAGAGGCAAAAGACTTAACTTGTGTGCGTAAGGCGTGATTATATCAGACTGAACAATTGAAGTGTTAAACAATGTTGTTAACCCAATTTCCCAGAACTTTACATGATTGAATGTTACTGTATAGATTAACCATGATCTGAATAAAGCTACTCGGTGTTACAATGCACCTTCGCCATTATGGGCATTGGAGAGAGCGATATTCTACCTAGGGGCACTGTCACGGTTATAGCTATTGTCGTGCCGATTACTTGTCAAGATGAGCAGTTTGCTTTCTTCAATGATCACATCAACGCGGATGTTCATTTTCTGGCTGCCTACAAAACATAGTAATGGAAGTGTATCTAGAAGTTGGACAACTAAGTAATGGTGACATGTACTAG
This sequence comes from Triticum urartu, assembly GCF_003073215.2. Classification (NCBI taxonomy): domain Eukaryota; kingdom Viridiplantae; phylum Streptophyta; class Magnoliopsida; order Poales; family Poaceae; genus Triticum; species Triticum urartu. The sequence goes on from NW_024119850.1 coordinate 4,226, forward strand.
TATGAGAGACCAGTTCAAATAATGAGTCTGGGGATAAATATGTCATAGTCATATTTAGGTTCTGGTTGACGAATTCAGCATATCAATACAAATATGAATCGACAACATAACCACTGGAGTAGAGAGTACTAGTGCTTCAATCTTTTCTAAATGAGAGAGGACTTTTAGGTCCCGGGGGTCGGGACTCCCGTTTATCCTCGCCCTCCATCCACACTGGCCGACTTGGCGATCTGTGCCAGCCCTGCACCGGCAAATGGATTTGCGAAACTACTGGGCGAACGACACTGCCCGGCCGAACCATGCACGATGGCTGATTGAACGGCTTGATACAGTACATCGTGTGTAAATGGACGTCTTGATGGGTAGCATCGTGTGTAAATCGTCCATCCTTGTCGTGTGTATAGCAGCGTTCATGGATTTGCAGGCCTATGTGAACAGTAAACCGGCAGTAGTAAAATATTTGAAAATCGAAGTGGGACGCATAGGTCACTGCTCATCCTATACAAATTCTGCCTCACCTGTCACACCTCTTGGGCACTGTTACTCCTTATCTGTCAGACGCAAGGTGCTGCACTAGAGGGTTGCCAGTTTATCATGTGAAGACCTGAAAATACTAAAAGCAGGACGGTCCATGCATGGGTCGAGTGGGCCTATTTAACTTTTCACCGGCCTTGCATTTCAAAAATAAACGAGTTTCGCTGTTATATATGTTCAGCTTGTAGAGGCATCAAACTCTAAAGTTGAACATTGAAAAACGCGTTCAAGTAGAAGTCATAACCTTGTAGTACAGCAGACCACTATTACGCACAACAATATAACCATTGATTCATGGAGTTCCAGCTACCTCGATCAGTCCAGACTAGGAACAGTTGTGCCAGGTACAGAGATGGAACGTCGACAGGAGGAGAGAGGGCATGTAGCATGCAAAAGTTTCCAATCGCATGCAAAATTAATCAATTCACAGTGCATGCACAGCCAATGTGTTGTCGCTTCAACCTGGACCCGCCTGACCTTCTCAGAGACCTACACAACCTACGCTGCGTGCTACAGCCTATGTTCGCTGCTCTTTGTCTGGTTATAAGTGGCCTACTTAATTATCCTGATCCTGCAAACGCTCTGCTGCTGGATAGACCACAGCACGAATCTTTACAATACTGAACGGACAAGATAAGCGGGAGTCGGGACTCCCGGGAGCTGTCCCACCTTTCCGCTTCTGAATACTCAATGAGGTTAGCTTTTGAAACACTGAACCAAGAACTAAAGTCATGAACGAGCATGTTCTAATCATGGGGAAATACACTAAAACACTAAAAGGTAACTTTCCTTGCTCCACGTATTAGTACGACTGACATTCTCATCATTAAAATGCAGGGCATCATGGGAAAATGGCATCAGAAATTTAGTCCGAACCTCATATTTTGTTTCGCTTGTCAAGTAAAAATTGTATCTTTACATATACAACATACATATTTTCATGAACAATTTGCTAATAAAACCGAAAGTGAAAGAGCATCCAGATTTTTGTAAGGGTGCATCAGCCAGTGTACTCTCAGATCATGACTTAAATTAAGGTACTCGATGTTAAAACGCACCTTTGCCGGTTTTCGTTGGAGAGAGCAATATCGTCCATGGGGATGTGGACACGGGTCCATCTATTGTTGTGCCAATTATTCATCAACATAGGCTGCTTCGGTCCAGAGTTCAGACACATCACATATATATTCTTCACCCCAGCCAGCTTGTGCGTCCACGCCTCAAACCACAAACCGTAAGAAACAAAAGGTTTGTGAGGTAATATTATAGCATGGAAGGAAGAACCTGTCCTCGCACCCAAACCACCGTAAAGAAAACAGTGCAAGGTAATCTTACTATTTGCATGGCAGTCAATTACCTCCTGTAGCCTCGAAACCAATATGGCGCATCCTCCTGTAATCTTACGGCTACTCAGATAATCTTACATCGATCTGTAGCAAAAATGAAACATGAGATTTAAGTAACATAGGCCACTATGACAATTCTGTAGGAGGCATTTTTTGTGATCACAAGAAACGTAGGCCACTAACAATTCTGTAGGAGGCATTTTTGGTGATAGTAAGAAACATAGGCCATTAATTAACTCTTGCACGAGGAATTTTCGGTAACCATAGAACAAATCGGTCTAATAAATTGATTCCATGTAGTGGTTCGGGGAAATACCCCACGTAACAAAAACCATCATTACAAGTAGAAATAAAATTTGTTTGAAAACAACTGAATGCCACTTAGCACTAAGTAACTAGTAGCATGAAATATTCAGAAATCACTATTACAAAACTGAATACTACCGAACTTGAAAACTGACTACAGTACTTCTGAACTTGATCTTCAAGCAGCTTAATTTTTAGGTGACCATAGATTTTCCACCAACTTCATCTGTTCAGCAATGTCTCCAGGACTGAAACACTGAATGCAACATGGTATTGTGCTATTAATAGTATTGGAGCCCTTAGGTTCACTTTTCTTCTCCCCAAAACCTGAATTTTGCTACTGGTTACTACTCCCTCCGTCCCACAATATAAGACGTTTTTGCAAGCTATGTTTAGTTTGCAAAAACGTCTTATACTATGGGATGGAGGGATTAGTAAAAGGTCTGGAATTTCAATTTAATGTTACTCATACCCACCATAAATAAGAAGACATTACTCTCTACCCTCATACATTTACTGTCATCCACTTGAATAGATACCTGAAAAGCAGAATATTATCAGTTCTCCGAAGTATACTAACAAACAGATAGAGGCCCCCAACACACAAGCGCATATAACACTTTAGGATTAATATGCTTCACTACCCTAAACTGGACACAATGTTGAAAGCGTAGATATCTCAGAGGGATATTAGGTGTACCAAACTGTTCGGAATGACATGAACCCATAACACGCTATGAATCAAAAGTATAGTGAGAAACAAGATAAATAGGCAAACTCCATAACTATTGTTTCAATGCACACTAAACCATGTATTTTATCAGTGTGCCAGATACAATGGTGGGGGTCATCATATTTAACTAGTTTGTGTCTTGTAACTGAATGGTATACAAGATTACTCCTGGATTGAGGGCGGGTTAAACTGGAAATCTGCGAAGATTGACAAGCAATCGGCTGAAAACTAATTGACAATTATTCAAAAATTTCATCCTGTAAAAATTGACAATTGTATGCATGCCTAATGTGCTTTTCTTCCCGTGTGGAATACCCAGAAAAAATGACTGAAAATGAGAACTGTTTCATTCAAATTGCAGAGCCAGTGAGTAGCTCGCAAGTGTAAGTACAACATGGATGTGAATAGGGTTGTATGAGAGTAACAATCCCAGGTCAGATCTCTCACAACATCCTCCAGATTCTTGAGGAGTTGAGGACAAGTATTTTTTTTCCCATAGATCGCTTTTCGACGAGAAGTATAGTTACGGCCATTACATCTTTAATCTTAGCCAGATGCTAAAAAGAGCTAAAAAGACGACCATAAAAATCAGTACGGCCTAATTGAGTATTGTTGCACTTTACCACATCCACTGAAGTAGGAAGTTAAAATATTAGAGGCGAAAACAGTAGCATATGCATACACAAACAGTAATTCATATACAATCCAAGTATAAATCATGTGTCATGCAAATGTGGGAGCAAAGGTACGCTAACCTATGTAATGCTAGTGAACTGTGCACCTCAAAAACTCACATACATCTGAAATTACAGCAGAACCAGACAAAAATTACATGGAACTGGCGAGGAAAGCATCCACGTCTATTTTTTATAAGACGGATTTATGCCACCATGAAAGAAGGTAACCTAGAACAACACGAACAAAAGTATGTGGTTTCGAGGGACTTGAAGCTGACATAACACTCTTACCTTATTTTCATGTATAAAACAAACCAAAATCCACTGATTGGTGCACCAGTATCATATTGACTACCCAACGGGGGTAAGCACAAGCATATGTATGGTGTGAAAATGCATTACCAATAACCTATAAGTGGCCATTATTTGTCATAATGGCCCTTGGAATAAAATGTGTGAGCAGCAAACACACCATCATTCAGTACAACTCAGCTGATTTAGAAGGTAGTTAGATCATGTTCCCCAAATTCAGATTCAGGATAATCAATCAAGAATATATACTCTGCTCACCAACATTTAACAAAGAGAAAATTTAAACAACGAAGCATTAACCACACACAGATAAGTATATTATGTATTTTCATGTTAAGAATTTCTGAAGCTATTCAGATAATGCGTCAGAATAAAAATGTTCATTGCCACTACTTCTCTAGCAAATAGACAATTAGCAAAATGCAGGCCTCCTAGAAGGAGCAAATAAACAACTATTAGGGGGGAAAGGGAAATGTTTTGTCCTCGATAGCTAAGCCACAGCAAATCAATAGCAATCATCTATTAAGGGAACATTGAGATTGATTAATTGATGACTAGCATGGCTTACTACACAAATTGGGCGGAAACACATCAATATTAAAAGTTAGGTTTATGCTAGTTCAACCAAATAAACAATAAAGATAAGACAGCAAGGAAGAGGGCCAGTCTTGTACCTCATTGCAATTGAAATAAATCTAATTTGAAACTGGTACTAATCACGAATTGCTCCAAACTGCATGAAACAAGAAAATTAAGTTACTCATATACTGAATAAGTAATATTGGTCATGCAGTCAGCTGAATAGAGAATAGCATATTGTACACACAAGATAACAAAATTAACACTTAAGTAATTGTAATGATCAGAAGCAAGAAGTCCACACTTAATTTAAACAAAAACCCTCAAAATCCTAGCATTGCCAGAAGATCTCAATACACATTCATAGGAGAGCTCTAGCTACTTCCTTTTCTTTTGCGGGAAGAGAGCTATCTATTCTCTTAACAACAAAATTCAGGATTCAACTAATTCATAAGCATCAAAAGAAACTTTAGTTTGTAACCAAACATGTACATCTTCTTCTATCTTGTATTGCCCAAACAATTTATGGACTAGAATGCACGTGAGCAAACATAGAACTATCTTTGAGTTCCTTGCAGATTGCAAAAGAAAACAGAGACATAACATTGACACGGTCGCTAATTTGCGTTGCTAATTGAAAAACAACATGTGTGTGCAATGGAAACAGATCGAATTGGACATGTGCTGCCAACCTCGAGGATTTGCCTTATGAACAAATTCAGAAAAACAGATTATTCACATGCCTTAATCATATTACCAGCGGTTCTTTATGGGCTGTGCGATACCTGAATACATCAAGGTGAACTTGAAGTCATGGAACTTGAGCTGGTGAGGACATCGGGCATGTTTGAGCGGTCAAAACTAATTAACAAGATGCATTCGTTCATTCAGCTTATGGTGAGTGTGTATGCTTTCATGTCTTGCCGTGAGTACACCATACTTACCATTTTCTCGCCTGCACAGCATTTGCCTAGTCCGCAAGTCTTGCATCTTCTTCTGCTCCTAGATTTCTTGGCAGAATTCCAATTCCTTGTTTGCCTAATAAATTCACTAAATATAAAACAAATTCCTCGTAAAATGAATCATCTTTAATTGAAGAAATTTTTCTTGTAGGTTTGTGCAAATTTCGATAATACAAATATACAGAGAGTTAGCATTGTCAGCCAGGTCCAAACAGAGACATAGCATTGTCAGCTAGGTACATCTGTATAGATTGATTGTTTATGTACGTCATTACTAACATCCAATTAAGTCGGAACCATCATTTATAGCTACAAGGAAGAAAATTCTTGAATTCTAAACAAAAGCAAAAACGCAGAGAGGATTCACATGTCTTGCGAAAAAACTAAAATGTCTCAGCTGAATCAAAGTCTGATACTCTACTGTTGTTCCTTTTGCTCCGCAGCATTGAGCTCTCCTCTTCTTCTATGTCATCGGCTGGGCCTTCTTCTCCACCTCCATCATCTCACTGTCAGGTGCCTGTCTCCAGCATCACTTCCATCACTCCCTAAACTCCTCTCTTTTTTCCTTTCCTTCCCTAGTTTCTTCCCCTTCCCCTGCACCGCTCCCAAAAATCAATAACCCTAACCCTAGAAATTCAGAAATTAATGGAGGATGAGAGGTTAAGAAGAGGAGGGGGTCTTACAAGCGATAAGACTGCCGAGGGTGGAGACGGATGCAGTAGAAGGCCGCTGGCGCCGCCGAGCTCGCCCCGATCGTTGCACCGCCCACGTCGCCTCCGGTTCGCCACCGCGTGGGAGAGGGAAAGGGAAGTACACCACGCTCGAGAGAAGTAGCCATAGCAGTCAGGTCATTCCTCCGGTGCCATCCCTGCCGCCGCCGCCGCAATTGCGAAATACTCCCTCTGTTTCTAAATATTTGTCTTTCTAGACATTTCAAATGACTACTACATACGGATGTATGTAGACATATTTTAGAGTGTAGATTCACTCATTTTGCTTCATATGTAGTCACTTGTTGTTGAAATGCCTAGAAAAACAAGTATTTAGGAACGGAGGGAGTAGAAGGGACGGGGGAAGGGGAACGTCATCATGTGAAAACTGCTCATAGCGACTGGGGAATGGGCTAGATTGTTTTTTCACATCGGGGGGAGGTGGGCTAGCTCCCGGCTATCTTTTTCCATCGATGTAAAATTACATCGGTGGACCGTAATTTTATATTGATCGATGTTTAGACCAGACTACCGCTCGGTCGATCGACCCGGGTGAAGAATAAGTAATTCTTCACCCTGAGATATATATATCGTCACCCTAGGTGAGGAATAGTTATTTTTCACCCCCCTCTATTTTATCATCAATGCATCGTAATTTTACGTTTCGTAAGTTTTGTCTTATTTCCGACGCAGAAAAGGACTGTAAGAAAATATATAATCGCCGTAAAAAATATTTTATGTTATGTAAAATTACAAACGTAAAAACATAGTCTACAATACACATAAACTGCTAATTTTCTTATCTTATGACCTATATTTTAATTTCTTATGTCAAATTTCACGTAGTGAATCAATAGGAATGTAACTATTTGAATTCGAAACGTAATTTAATTATGAAATGATCGTAAAATTACCTCGGGTGAAGAATAACTTATTCTGCACCCTGCGTGATGAATAGTAACACTATATATATATATACACACACACAATTAGCTAGCTATATACAATTTCTCCTAATTTGTGTCTTCGGAGCCAATGGCATTAGCCTAATTGGTGTCTTCGGAGCACGATGACAATTGGAAGTGGTTCATGGGGGCGGTAGCGGGTAATAGTATTCTCCTTTGGGATATATGACCTGGTCGAGCAAAAAATCCCGCTATTTCCTTTTGAATTGCTTCTATGTGCTCCTCTGCTAGGAGCTGCTCCTGCACCTCTCTGAACTGTTAAGAAGGAGATCAATATGCATGTGTATTAATTGTGTGACTAGATATCGATAATGGTGTAAAAATTGTGAATAGTGTTCTGACAAACGTACCCAGTCCTGTCTTTGAGATCTGCTCCTTTCGGACGCCATCATGCGAATGTTTTCGCAAACGTAGTATGCACACAGATTATTTCCCGGCGCCTGCTTCAGGGTCTTTATGAGAATGGAATTTGATCAGATAATAATTAATCAAGCATGATAATTAAAGAGATGGCAGCTAGCTAGCTAGTACTACTTAATTACTTACCTTGGGTCGATACCATTTCAGCTTTCGTTTCCATT
>NW_024119851.1:0-10339 GCF_003073215.2 Triticum urartu
CGCTACTCTCCTCCGCGAAATCAGCATGGACAGCGCCGGCGGCACGCTTCTGCGCTCCTACTACCGCGATATGACTGGTGCGCCGCCTCCTCAAGCACCGCCAGCTGCAACACCCCCGCGGATCGGAGCCTCTCGCATGGGGGATCTGCCGCCGTTCACCCAGCTGAAGCATCCAGCCTCGGTGATGCATGGCAGGGGGAAGAGAACTGCAAGGATGCCTTCTCCAGCAACCTTGCAGTCGTCGTGGATGCGAACTGCAATGGTCATTTCGCCCATCCAGCCTTCTCCCACGACAATGGCGAAAGTTGAAAAAGCCCATGAGTTCCTGCAGCGGAGGTGGAATGCATGCCAACAGCAGGCCGAGCTGCATCTGCAGAAGGAGATAACTGCTTTCAAGAGGAAAGTCACGCTTGCAGATAATGTAAGAAATTCACATACCCAACCCCCCACCTCCAGTTTAGTATAGTGCAGTTGCTTTCTAGTACTTGATGAGAAATTCAAATTGCAGTGCCCTTTTTATTACCATGTAGTGCCCTCTTGCGTCAACTGCAGTGCCATGTATCTCCCAGTAAAAAACAGAAAGATACTTCGAAAATGAAAATGCGCTATGGATGAACAATGCAGTCCACCATGGCTTACATATGTAGAGCGCTGTGGCTTAAAACTGAAGTGCATTGTTTCTTCATGTTAACTCCCAGTGCCCCTGTTATAGAATGAAAAATTGAAGTGCAATTTCTCCAGTTGCATATATAATGATATATAGTACGAAAATGCAGTTCATTTCACTGTTAGCGTGCATAACACTTTGGCTTAATACTGTGCAGGAAATTACTATGCCTCCAAACCTGTAACACCCCAGATGTAACTTTTCCTATTTGTACTCCAACTCTTGCCGTTTCCGGCGTTAAGTTATATTTATTTAAAAATGCAGTTCATTTCACTGTTAGCGTGCATAACACTTTGGCTTAATACTGTGCAGGAAATTACTATGCCTCCAAACCTGTAACACCCCAGATGTAACTTTTCCTATTTGTACTCCAACTCTTGCCGTTTCCGGCGTTAAGTTATATTTATTTCCTCGGGTTCGGGTTTTGTCTCCTTGTGTTGTTTTCGTTTTCATGCATCTCATATCATGTCATCATGTGCATTGCATTTGCATACATGTTCATCTCATGCATTCGATAACACCTAAAATACCTAGGGGTTTCTTTAACACAACAAACAGAACTGCGTACTCGATGGAGGAAGATGTAGAGGATAAAGATGAAAATAGTGAACCAAAGATCACTCGAGATGGAGAAGGCAGTGAAGCAAAAAGCGTGCAAGATGAGGAGGACGGCGACGATCTGGTCTTCATGGGGGAGCATGCGCAGAAATATGATGAGGAGGATGATGATGAAGAGCAAATCATAACAGTTATGCAGCCAAGGTACACGCGTGTCTTTGAAACATTTGGCCAGCAGATCAGAACGGATGATATAGCACCTCCACAAGCCAATGTTGAAACCCAGCAAGTTCGGCAAGTTCATGAGCAAACGATTCATCAATGAAGAGATAGTGGAATTCCTCCCAGGCCGCCTACTGCGCAACAAAAGAATCGGAAGCAAAATCAAGGAGAGCCACAAGCAACCAAAAAAGTAAAGTTGTCAACACTTCTGCCTCCTCGCGATCCTAAATTACACATATCTGTTGTCACTCCTCCATGCCCAATAAACATCGGTGAGCTGCAAACACCATTAGAGAAGAAACATTACACGCATGTAAGTTTCATTGCCTAACTACTGCAGTTCACTTACGCATTCTTTCAACTTGTGCATTCTCATTAACAAAAAAACATTCCATATTGTGGTGCAGAATGAGAACATGCTCCAAGAACTTGTGCCTATGAAAGGTATGTAATCCACATCATACGCTGCGGCACAAAACTTCTACAACACGTATGCGAGGCATGCAGGCTTTGGCACACGCAAAAACGACGAATACAAAACAAACAGATACATAGTGTGCTCAAAGGAAGGCAAAAGCAAGGAAACTGTCACAGATTATGACAGAAAGCGAGAGAAAACAACAAAGAGGACTGGCTGCAAGGCGAGAATCAGAGTGAAAAAAATCAAGGATGTGTTTGTGATAGCAGAGATTGAGCTCAATCACAACCACAGGATGATTGAGAGCCCGGCTATGCTTCTGCACATGCACTCACATAAGACGGATGATCCGTTACTTGATAAACTAGTGAAGGACATGCAGAGCGACAACCTAACGCACACGCAAATGATGTCAACCTTGTCAAGAATGTTAGGAGGGCTGCACTTTATGGGGCGCACTAGCCGTGACTGGGTGAACAAGTACGTTCACTAAACAAAAACGATATCTCGTCTATTTCATGCAGTTCGCTTGTGCATTTCTATATGTCTTTAATGCTGCAAGTATATTATTATTTCGAACTGCAGGAAACACCAATTCGCAAGGGAGGAAACAGAAGACGATGTGAAGAAACTCCTGGCTTTCTTTGAGAAAATACAGCAAATAAACCCAGAGTTTTTCTATGATTACGACAAAGATGTCGGTAACCGTGTGCGAAACATCTTCTGGGCGAACGCGAGCTGCCGGGGATCCTACGAAGATTTTAGAGATTGTGTCACATTTCACACGACCTACAAGACCAACAAGTTCCACATGCCTCTGGCCGTCTTCGTTGGAGTCAACCACCACCTCCAAAGTACAATATTTGCTGTGGCTCTCATCAGAGACGAAACAATACCGACTTTCGAGTGGGTGTTCCGGACGTTCTTGCGTTGCATGAACAACAAGTGGCCAATCTGCATACTTACAGGTATGCTAAAGAATGGGTTTAAATAACACTGCAGTTCACTGCCAAGTTTTGTAGTCCATTTCTTCCATCCAACGAAAAATCAGCAAAAGCAGAAAAAGATATGCAGTTCTCTCAATAACTCACTGCTTGGTTTTTCAAAAACATGCAGATCAATGCCCCTGCATGGATGCCGCGATAAAAAGTACGCTAATAGGCACGCTGCATAAGTTATGCCGTTGGCATATACTGAAAAAAAAATACAAGGATCACCTGTCCTTGCTGTACAAAGCGTATGAGACATTCAAAGATGAGATGACCTCAGTTCTCAACCACCCGCTAATGCCATCAGAGTTTGAACGCGCTTGGCATGAGCTCATGGAGAAGTATAACCTGCAAAATGATGGAATTATGAAGGCGCTCTGGACAGACCAAAAAGAATGGATATCAGCTTACTACAATGAGGTGTTCTGTGCACGGATGATGTCGACACAGAGAAGTGAAAGCATGAACCGGATCTTGAAGAGGAACTTTGTCAAGGAAAGACACGACCTACACATCTTTGCATCACAGGTGGACAGGTGCATCCAGACAAGGAAGGGCGTTGAGCACGCGGAGACCATAGCTAACGAGGTATATAACCAGAGCAAAGTTTTTAAGCTGGATGAGCAATTAATAAACACTACTCACTTTCTTGATTTTTGCTGTGAAAAACAACTACTTAACTGGTTTTCTTTGTTTCACAAATGAAAATAAAGACTACTACTCAGTTTGGTTTCGAGGTTCAGCTCTCCAAGATTTACACCAGGGCGGTCTTTGCTGACTTCAAGCAAACGCACTACCACATCACTGCATTCAGATCAGAGCAGTCCCCTGACAACCCAACAAAATATTTGGTGCGCCACTACAACCAGTCTGATGATTTTGATTGGGCAAGACACGAGTTCCAGGTAGTTGCTGATGTGACGAACGGTATCTACGAATGCGAATGCAAGCTGTGGACACACACAAGTCAGTGAGACAAGAAACAAAAATAAGCACACAAAAACATAATGAAGTTCACTTATTGCTAGTAGCAAGAGATGAAACCAAAAAAACGTTAGTGAAGTTCACTAGAGGAGAAAAACCAGGACGTATTTATAATGCAGTTCACAAACCAAAATTGAATGTTGCATATTTATGTGAAGTTTGTTGACACGAACAACCGAAAAAATTCTTTGCTGCAGGCCTGTTCTGCGTGCACATCATTTGCATGTTAGATCAGCTGCGGGTGGACAAGATACCTGAAGAGTACATATTGAAGAGATACACACGGAACGCGCGCCAAAATGCAACTTTTGACCGCAGAGACTATGAGCAAACTGCTCCAAATGGGAGTTCGATGTTCTGCCGTAGGAGACTACTTGCAGAAACAACGATGGACCTGGCAAACAGGGGTGTCAAATCGGATAGAGGGTACAACAGAGCTTTAGCTGGGATGAGAGCACTCATACAAGAAGTCGACGTACTAAACGAAGAAGAAGAAGCAGAGAACATCAGGGATGCACAGAGTGAAGAACAAGGAGAGGAGGGCGAACATGCCGCTGATGGTGCAGCTCATAATATGGATGACACAATTCTTCCCCCACCTGTTTCAAACACACAAGGGAGAAAGAAAGAGAGCAAATCAGCCAATAAAAAAGCTGCAGCAAATGAAAAAGGTCCTGAAAAAAATAGCAGGCCTGAGCCAGAACTGGACAGCGAAGGAAGACCACTAGGGGTAAAGATGTGTAAATCATGCAATAAGATTGCGGGACACAACTCAAGAACATGTAAGGAGAGGCTAAAAAAATCCAGGCTAAAAATGCCGCCACAGATCACCAAGCTGACCAACAAGATGATATGACAAAGAGAAGACTATGTAGCGTCTGCAATAAGAGAGAGAAGCATAACGCGAGAACTTGTCCAAATAGAACAGAAGAAAAATATGAAGAAGATGACGAAGAAGATGCTGACAAAGAAGAGAACGAGGAAGAGAGCGAAGCTGATGTAACTGAAGAGGAAGATGAGGAAGCAGAAGAGGAAGATGAGGAACAAGAAGAAGAAGATGAAGACATCGAAGAACCATCATCAAAAACGAGGGGGAGAGGCAGAATGCAGAATCCAGCGCGTAGGCAAGCATCACAGTCACACGGTCACGTTACAAGGGGTAATGCGAACAACAAGAACAAAATAGAAGTAGCAACAACCATTGAAACAAATGCAGTGCAGAATTTGACAAGAAGCAGCAGGAAGAGGACATAGCTCAACACATATACAGTTTTACCTTTTAAATATATTAACTTCATCCTTTTATATATCGTATCGTATATGAGATATAGCTTGTGTTCAATGGACTGCAAAAAAAGAATTCAACATGTAATATTGAAGTTCAAAATGAATAGATATAACATAAAACAGATATACTTTGTGATCAATGTGCTGCGGGGGTATGCTTGATAAAATGCAGTTCTCTTCTATATGAAAGAAATACGATGAGAATGTCATTCTCAGAATGCAGTTCTCTTCTATATGAAAACCCTGAGATCAGAATGTCATTTTGAGAATGCAGTTCTCTTCGTCGTATAGAATCTGAGATGACAAAAACAATATAGAATGCAGTTAGAAGAAAAATCTATAGAGTGAGACTAGGCTTCACGTACAGTGCAGTGCAGTGTGGTGCGTTTAAAGCTTACAGTGCAGTCCGCTTCAAGTATACAGTGCAGTGCGCTTAGTGCAAAAATGTAAAAATTGAGCTCTCACTTAGCAGACACAGTTGATTTTCTGTCTTCTAATACAATTTTTCCAAAATTTTGAACCTCGACGAGAAACACGTTGAATTCCTCTTTGCTGTCCCATGTGATAAGGTGAGATGCAGTGCGGATACGTATATTTAAAAAAACTTGGCTGCTACTCATATGAGTGAATGCAGTGCGCTACGAACATGTTACAATTCACAGGAGGAATTGGCTGAAAGCTCCATTATGTACATATTTGACATTGTCACTGTCTGCCACAAAAGAAAAATGCAAAACTAACTAGACCGGAATATACAAAAGCACACAGCATGGTGTAAAAAGTTTTGCAGATCGAGAACTACACACAAGGACATACATACTGTTTACAGAAAGTTTTGGAGCACACACGAAAAGACATCAACACACATAAAAGATCTGCTATCATTTTATGCCTCATCCTGCTCCTGCGAATCCAGTTTTGGAGGAAGGCCAAGAGAAATGCAGAGATTTCTTAGATCCTCTGGGAACTCGGTGACTACGACCATGTTATCAGGGTGGAACATGATCTGGAACAAGAACTCAGCCTTCCATTCCTCAACAGTAGCTTCCTGCGATGAAGCAAAAAAAAAACAAAATACAAGATCATCTACAAAAAGAACTAACAAAAAAAAAATCAAAGAATGAGGGATTATTATTGGGTTAAAAAAGATACTTACATTACGCTTTGCGAATTTCACAACAAAGCTTTTGCCGTCGTAAAACTGAGCCATCTTCAGAACAAAGAAGCCGCACTCGTTGGGGCCCTGTTCAGGGGCGCCCAAAAAGCTAGCTTTCTTTGAAACATCGACCCAGTCTACCAACTCCTTTCTCTTGTACTCCTTTTCTCCGTAAACCTTCTTCAATAATGCAGTCATCCTGATCATCTGGTGAAAATAAAAAAAAACCAAAAATACACATCACAAAACTTTTGTTCGACACGTGCACAGATGAAAAGAAGAAGAAGGTGAAAAAGGAAAAATTTTACCATTTCACTGCGGTCGCTGTGGTATTCAGACTTATGCCACCTTGTTGCTTGATCAAACGGTCCGCTGTACCTCCTAGTGTCATGAATATCAAGGGTCTCGCGGTGCCTATTCATCGTGTATAGCGAGTAATGCTGGTCTTTCATCCATGGCAACAGAATCTGATTTTGTTTCATCAAAATTGTTATGGGTTTGATGAGCGAAAAAAGATTACTGGAAAAAATGGGAGAGAAAATAAGTACATAAGGCTGAACCAGCAAATCTGATAACTTACTAATTTGCAATCAAGAAGGTTCTCATCATCACGAACAAAAACTTTGAACTGCTTTACTGCATCGTCAACATTAAACTTGCTGTGGACAAAAGGCAACACAACGTTTCCATCTTTATCTCTATCCACGTGATCATTCATTTGAAGCACATACTGCGAATGGGTAATTCACAAAAGAACGTTAATGCAGTTCCCCCTCAAAGTTCACTCTGGCACTTAATGAAAAACAGATCACACTTCTCTAACAGTATGCAGTTCACACTTCTCCAATTTGTTTCATTTAAGATACATGGGTTAACACAATAATGTATGCAGTTCAGTACATTGCTAAAACAAATTATTAGACACTATTAACTGCAGTTCACTACAGCAGAAAAAAGAAAAAAGGGAAAAAGAGAAATACCATGATAAACAAAGGGGACAGAAGAACGCGTTCGCCAGATTGATAAACCACATTCATATGCTCGTCATTCTTCCAGTACCTGATGATATGATCCGTCAATTCCGAGTCCATGAAACTAGCTCTGGTGAAAGTTAAGAACATGTAGTCCACATTCACAGTGTAGACTTCGACAGGATTCCTGTGCATGAAAAGCGCGGACCTGCACAAAACAAACGGCGAGGGTGGGGGATTAGGAACACAAAGGAAAAACACACAAACATTACACACACTAAAAATCAAAGCGAAAAAACTAATGAAAAAAGAACTGACTCGCTGTATTTTTGCCTGAATGGTGTGCTCGTGATGAGTTGCAAGACTTTCCTCATCTACGCAAGATAGCTGAAACTCGCAGGCTTCAACTTCTGTACCAGAGATCTAAACTTTGATGGCTTCTGCACAGGCCTCTTATTTGATAGAACTAGTGCCTCACTGTCGGTTGGGCGTTCCACAGCTGCGCTCCTGGTCCTCCTACGCACTAGTGGTGGCCTCTCAAAATCATCATCAGTATATTCAGCATTCGGAGGGCTGACTGATTTCTTCCCATGCTTGACCTTGACAGGAGATTTCTCAAGAGCTTTTTCATTCGAAGGGCCGGCACCAATCCTCAACCTCTTACACACCGGTTCTTTTCCAAGCTTAATGGGAGGTTCATCAAGGACAAAATTCTGAATCGTTGGAGTGTGAACCTGAGTTTCAAACAAGGAAATACCACCTTGGTGTGCGCCTTCGTCAAAGCTTGCACAAAAAAAATGGAAAATGAGCAAAATGAAAAGAATCATCAAGTTCACTAATGAAAGTCATTTTAACATGCAAATGGAGTTCTACTAAAAGCTTAACAAAAGTAGTGGACCTCCCCTTTCTGTATCAATGAAGTTCACTTAATAAAAGGGTGTGTGACTGAAAAAATGTAATAACCTTCTTTAAAAATTAAAAGTGATGTCAGGTCCAGACAGCAATGCGACGAGGTCAGCCAACCATAGAGCATCACCTTCCTCATGTAGCCAATGTGCTCCTTCCCAAACTTGGCAATCGTTTCACCATCCCAGGTCTGCATGAATTGGAACATGTAAAATCCACAATCATGCCTGCAAGAAAACCAAGATAAACACATTATTAATGCAGTTCACTCAATAATGAAGTGCTACTGATGTTAGTAAAACAATGCAGCTCCCTACACACAAAACCGAGGGAGAACAACTAATAACACATTAGTAATGCAGTTCGCTCAAGGGAAAGGTGCTTCTAATTTAGTAAAAACAATGCAGCTCACTTACACAAAAAAACTGAAGAAGGAAAAAGAAAGGAGAACAAGTACAAACCCGTTTCCCTGTTGCGGGACATTAACATGAGTCAGCATGAAGCCGTCAAGGGTGGGAGGGTTCAATGGCTCATCGCAGCTTGCGCTGCCATCTTTCCAAACTTTTTTGATGTTCCTGACCATTTTCCTGAAGACAAGATTTGCAGGAGTGCTGTTAGCGCCGTTGTATGAGTCGAGAAACTCAAAACGCTTCTCTCGCAGGTTCAAAGTAACCAAGCAGTAGTGGCCTATCGCGTCCTTCATTGTTGCGGGAGGAGGATCAAATGTTGGAAACATAATCTGAATTTAAAAGAATAAAACAAACCAGATGAGAAAATAGAAAAACAGAAAACTAATTTCAAGATGACGAAAATGGTCAAAATGCGTTACCATGTTTTTCTTGTCCACACGTTCCTCTGCGCTTGAAGAAAACATCTTTTTCAAAGCCCTATTTGTGGCACCGCCGTTCCAAATGGAATTCTACCAAAAAGACAAAACCAGAGAGTTAATGGAAATGCTTATAGCACAATAAACTTGGATGAGGGATAAATATAAATTAATGAAAATGCTTACACATAGGTTGTACGGGACAATCATCGTTTGAGATCCTCTGAACCTCTCAGCTAACATAGAGACGCCAATATTTGCGAGGCGCGTGCTTAGTGTTCCATACGACCAAAAAGACTCGCCAACCTGACCGATAGTAATATCACCAAACTCGTCCTTGAATGCAACTAGATGCCTTCAGACAAGAAGAAAAAAGCCCAGCAAAAAGTGATAAGATGGGTGTCCCTGAAAAAATAACATATTAAATAACCGGGGTGTAAGACAAAAAATGTCACTTCTTATTATCCCTCCTAGCCCTCGTAACAGCGTCATATAACTCATTGTATCTTCTCAAAAGAGCTGGATCAATGCTCGAAGGAGTAACAACAGGTAATTCCTCATTTGCATACAGAGTGGGAACGATATCAGAGAATAAAACAACACGGTCCATTCGCCCAGGAAAGAACAAAAATAATGCAGTTCGCTTACCTTTGATTTCAGAATACACTTCCTACGGCTGCTCAGATCCAACTTCACTGAGCCTCAAGTGATCCAGCCCGGTAATATCATCGTCAAGCGACGCTTGATTGCTCATGTCCTGAGAGAGTCTTGGCTGTTCCTCTTCAGAACCAATCGAAACTGTCTCAGCTGGGACTTTGGTTGTCTCGGCTGGGAAAGCCAGATTGCCATCAGATTGCTCGGGGGCGCGAGGGGCGAAACAAAATTTCTCAGGCACCTCATTGCCAAGCAACAAAACAGTAGGCCAAACAACACAATCAATGCCAGCGGATGTCCCCGCAGAATTGTAGGATCGAAAGTATGTCTAGAGGGGGGGTGATTAGACTACTTGACCAAATAAAAACTTAACCTTTTCCCAATTTTAGTTCTTGGCAGATTTTAGCTATTGTAGGACAAGTCAAGCAATCATCACACAATTCAAGCAAGCATGCAGAGAGTGTATTGGCAGTGGAAAGTAAAGCATGCAACTTGCAAGAATGTAAAGGGAAGGGTTTGGAGAATTCAAACGCAATTGGAGACACGGATGTTTTTCCCGTGGTTTGGATAGGTGGTGCTATCCTACATCCACGTTGATGGAGACTTCAACCCACAAAGGGTAACGGTTGCGCGAGTCCACGAAGGGCTCCACCCACAAAGGGTAACGGTTGCACGAGTCCATGGAGGGCTCCACCCATGAA